>NC_030434.2:13376437-13676437 GCF_001660625.3 Ictalurus punctatus | reverse complement strand
ACACAGTTTTTTTTTTGTTTTTTTTTTAAAAGGTGATTTGTGCTATGTTGAAGCCTGTATGGCTTCAACATGTATGAAGCTGTTATAATTAACATAAAATTGAAATTCTATAAATTACTCACCCTGACGTTTATCATTGGAAGTTGGACCACAATATTTGCAAGAATGTATGTTTTTCCATGTAATCGAGCAATAGTAATGGAGTATTGACATTCCAAAAGGATGGAAAAGCACCAAGCAACAATAAAACTAGTCCAGTGTTGTGTATATATTCAAGCTTTATGAAGCCTTGCAAAAGCTTTCTGTGAGGAATAGATCGAAATTTAATGTAATCATATAAATCTGCTTTAATTGTACCGAGTGAGTTTAAGTGTTGTAATGATGTCCGATTCGTGAGTGAATTGTTTGAGTCGTTTCATTTCAGTGAATTGGAGAATCCTTTTGATGAAACCAGTCTGAATGATTCATTCACGAATAGAACCAATTTGATTCAACAAAGTAGATCAACAAACTCACTGATTCAATGATCCTGTCACTGTTTTAGATAATTTCCACATTTCCTTCTGGAGCTGCTGGTGTGTGAAACTTATTATTCACTCAATTAATAATAATAATAATAATATTATTAATAATAATAATGATGATGATGATAAAAATAAAATACAAAAATAATAATAATAATGATATTAAAGTTCATTGTTCTTGGTACTTGGGGAATAAGAAATTACAAGTCGACAGCTTATAAAGACATCCAGACTGAGTTTCTACATTGTCTGAGCATGAGAGAGAGTACAATGGTGGTAATTACTATATATATATATATATATATATATATATATATATATATATATATATATATATATATTTATATTTATATTTATATATATATATATATATATATATATATATATATATATATGTATATATATACTTATTTGTATATAGTTATGAATGCATAATTTCAGTTAATTTAATAAATTGTTCAAATTGTACACATGGCAATAAGAAAAGATAATTGGGGGTGGAGGGTTGGGGCCCGGAGTACAAATTAGCTAGGGGGACCAGAAACCCTAGCGGTGCCCCTGTTTCTAATATACACTGTAATTGAAATAATTTTATTACCGGTCTGGAAACATTTTAAACACTAGTGCAGCTTGAAATGCCACATTTCGATTTGTACAACTTGGACAGAGGCACAGCAGTGTGTTTGGATTGAGTAGTGACTCTGATGCAGTACTGCCACCTGTTACCTGTGTATGTTGTGCTGCTCTCTGACCCTCGCCAGCCTGCCACTGTGGCTGTAACGGCTCGCTGTGCGTCTGATTAGTTAGTCTCCTCTTGTGTGTGGCTCACTCGGGGACGGGACATCTGCTTAATTCGGGCTATTGATGATGCCGGTGCCGCACGGCTGGGCCTTATTAATCACCCGTGGCTGAGCACTGACCTTTCGCTGTGTGCTCCTGGCTGTGGCCCCAAGGCCTCCTGGGATGCACACTGACATCCCTCGCCTTACATTTGCTAATGCCAGCCTCTGCTGCAGCTCAGGATTCAGGACCCCAGCCTGGCCAACAGGCTAGAAAGCTTACACTGCGACATGACCATTGATCATCCACTTGCCTGTATGCGTGTGTGTGTGTGTGTGTGTGTGTGTGTGTGTGTGTGTGTGTGTGTTTCTGAAAGAGATTCGAGTCTTAGAACTTTTTGATTTGATTTTGTTAAGCCCTTATTAGCTACATGTTTAGCTATAGTGTGTGGGGGTGAATATAAATGTGTGTGCACGCATGAGTGTGCACAGTTGCGTGTGCGTATGCAATTAATTCCTTACACAGCTTTGTAATTTGGTACTGCTTCTTTAGCAATAAGTGTGAATGCATTTGATTTTCAGATTTTGTAGTCGATTAAATATTTTCCTGATTAACCCTGGTAAAACCTTCCTAAATGAAATGCTACTAAACAATATTAACTGACTCATCTCAATCTTACTTTCCAGGTAAATATGAATGTATGCAAATCTTTCACGTTTTTGTTTTTTGGTTAACAATTTTTCTTCAGAGTAGCTTGATATAAAAGGATGCAACCCCAAAAATAAATAAATAAATAAATAAATAAATAAATAAATAAATAAATGAAGTACAAATGAAGATAAAGTTATCAAGGTTTGAGCTGATTACTATAGCACTCAGAGCAGTGTGGTCGCCCAGGCTTTATTTACATTTTTCAAGAATGAAAGACTAATAGGTTGTTAATCAGCTTTTATATTTTCAGAGATTTTATTGTAGTTAGAGACCTTACAGGTGCATTTAAAAAAATAATAATAATATTGTGGAAAAGTGCATTTTTTCCTGTAATTTAATTAAAAATGTGAAACTTTCACATATAAGCCTTTTTTTTTGTTTGTTTTAATCTTGATTTGTTTTAATCTATATTTGTACACAGATCAGGGGGTTCATGTGTGTGCAAAGGATGAGGGGTGGAGGCAGAGCAAGAGGAAAATTGGGTTGGATAGTGATGGCAAATGGGGTTGATGAGAACTTGTTAAACTTCAAGAGGACAAATGGCAGAGAAACAGACCAAGAGAAAATGGTCAGATGAATACAAACTAAATAAAAAAGAAGGATTATCATAAGTCGATGGCTAGAAGCTGCATCAACATCAGCGAGGCATAATTATATTATTATTAATTAATATTACATATATATATATATATATATATATATATATATATATATATATATATATATATATATAGGAGCATATATTATTATCTATTATTATAATCATATAAGAGGGTCGATGAATAACGTTTGTAATTAAATGTAAACCTTAATGCAGTTCAAAATAGTTACAAGCAGACACAAAAAACTACCAAGCAACTTTCAGACAAAATACTACATATCACAGTTAACTATATTTAACTTTGTTTTCTGTTAAATGTAAACTGAGCGATAATTAGCTAGAAACAGGGTAAGAAACATTCTGAAGTAACTCTCTGACAGAAAATTATCAAGTTATTCTCAATCCAGCGGTTGGGTAGAAAAAATGAACCCAGCATTTTTTAGAGTTTATGACCAGTGTTAAGCCACAAGCTTACCTACGTAGTGGTGTATTGTGCCAAAAATTGGTGAAATAGTAACTTGTCACTAGAAATGCTACATTGTTTTGAAAATAACTTAATAACTTGAAAATAGCTACTGCCACACCTCTCAAAATTTAATTAAGCTAGTAGCAGCAATACTTATAGCTTGTAACTACTCCCTAACACTGCATATGACCTTCAGCTAGGATTATGGGCATGATATAATGATGTCAGCCATAGCATTAAAACCACTGACAGGTGAAGTGAATATCATTGATTTTCTCATTACAGTGGCACCTTTCGAGGAGTGCGGTATATTAGGCAACAAGTGAACAGTTAGTTATCAAAGTTGATGTGTTGGAAACAGGAAAAATGGGGAATTTTGGCAGCACAAGGGGGACCTGCACAATATTAGGCAGGTGGTTTTAACATTGTGGCTGATCAGTGTTTATTATTATTATTATTATTATTATTATTATTATTATTATTATTATTATTATTATTATTATTACATTAATAGTATTTTTGTATGTTAGTATGTTTGATATTTATTAGTTGTTGTAGATATTGTTATTGTAGTTATTGTTAGTGGTATTAGTCTGGATCGTGTCAGCAGATAAAAAAAAAAACCTCTGAATTATACTAACATTTTTGACAAACTGTTCTCCCTTTTTTATTCATTCATCTATAATAATTGATCCTGCTCAAGGTTGCATTGGGTATGTAGCGAATCAGTGGGAATAAGTGGAAATACATCACCAGTCCATCACAGGGCATCATGCACATAAATCATTTTAATAATCAATGTACCTACTCGTGGGAGAAAACTGGAGAACCCAGAGGAAACCCACATGAACACAAGGAGAATATGTAAAGACAGTAACTTGAGAATAGGATCGACTCAGGGGCTCTGGAGCCATGAACCTATCCACTGCACCACCATGCTGCCTATGCTCCCTTTTCATAGTTTTGTAATCACACTTTCTCAGCTATTCCACTTGGGGAAAAGATATGCATTTATCTTTAGAAATCATAGCAACATACTAACAAGTCTCTGGATAATACTTTTGCTCAAAAGCTTTTGTAACAAAGCAATGCAGCGGGAACTTCATATAGGTCAGATATTTCCCATACCCATGTGTAGCTTCTGGCTGCCATTTCCGGAACAGATTGCGTGGGGATTTTTGACAGGACACTGGCACGGAAGTGCGGGTTTGGCAATTAACCTTGATGTCACTGTAATTACTAAGTCACTTTAGTCAAATGAATTAATTTCCCAAAAGGATATCACAACAAAATTATCACTTCTCCTTGTACAGTGAGCCAATATGGATGCCAGTAATTATCAAGAAGGAAGAAAAAAGGAAGAACAGCTTCCATATTCCTGTCCTTACTTAGAGTCTTTTCAGTAATCTGGCCCTGCGGGTGCTGAACACAATGTGGAAACCTCAGAGGAGGATTCTGGGTTTCCTCAGGTGTTCTAGAAATCCCCTGTATTGTCACCAATCCAGCTGACATTGCCCTTTTAAATGAGAGAGAAGACATTGTTTGGTATTTTAGATGTCTCATTTGGAAACAGCATGTTGGTCTTACAGTATTTTGGGTCCTAAAACGCCAGTGTGCTAAAGTCTCAGATCTCCACTTAGTCGGATATTACAGAGCACTGCAATCAGTGAATGAGTCTATAAGAAATGAAACGTCCCCTGGCAGTGTGCAGGTAGAGTGTTGAAGTTAGTGCACAGGGAATAGGCACTACAGCTGTGGATTGGGATGCTGACTCTAGTTCCTTTTCCATGTTTTTAATCCTTAGCATCCCACTGAGGAGAGAGCTCTCGAGTCTCTTAATTACATGCTGCTTCAATTAGTATGCATTTTTTTTTTTACATTTCTCTCGTGGCATCACCATTAAGCAAAGCTATTCTACACTACATGCTAAACACAATTATAGATACATAAGGAGTCAAGGCTTGTGCAATATTAATTAAAATCATGTTTTTTTTTCTCAATGTGTAAATCCCAGCCACCTCTAGCACTTGTTAACAGTGTACAGTGAAAGGTGCAACACTAATGAGACACTGCAGGTTCTTCAAAGTTCCATAATACAAATACTGTACTTACTTGTTGCAAAGTACAGACATGTCACCTTGTGTGTCCTGGTAACGCTCTCTTAATTTCCACCAAAATACAGCTACAGAGAGTCACGATCAAGAAGCGAGATGACTTCATCAGAACGTCAATTTATTCTGATGGGTCCTAAATAGAATTAATGCACAGAGAGACTAAAATATTATTATATTAATGTTATTAAACAATATTCCCTGGGCTCACATGCGGGACTGACAATGATGATGAAGAATGTAGCATCACTGAGACTAGTTTGATGGCAGGGAAGTGTGAAATTTGTGTATGCAGCATGAAATGTTAAAAAAAAAAAAAAAAAAAAAAAAGAAGAAAAAAAAAGAAAAGAAAAAAATGGATGCCATGAGTCTTGGACACTATGAGTGTCTACAGCACATAACATGCACAAATATGTTTAATAAAAAAAGAATAAAAAGGAGTGGTTACAGCATTTACTATCTGGGCATAGATCATTTGAACTCATTTAATGTTGAATATGTTCATTTTATGAACACCATTCATTCTTGTAAAAGAAGCACATGTCCCTGAATACATGTCTAGATATCCTTAATGTCTATCCATTTAGAGCTGGGATCCCCAAATGGTGGCCCTCAGGCTGGATCTGATTTTTTTTCTCTCTCAATTCATCTTCCAGGACATTTTCCCACTTACATTAAAATTATGTAGAATCTGTTTATAAATATGGAACTGATCCATCATCCAAATGAAAATGAATATAGACAATACGTTCTCGTCTGTGTGTGTGTGTGTGTGTGTGTGTGTGTGTGTGTGTGTGTGTGTGTGTGTGTGTGTGTGTGTGTGCATGTGTGTGAAGAGTGAAAAACATACTCATGTGACCATCCAAAAATACTGTTGATAGTTTGAGAGATATTAGACTCAAAAGAAGAGTGCTGTTAAGCTATGTTTTGGGGGAAACAAGTGAAACAGTAAGAATGGGAGTGAAGAGGAATTGGTACTATAGGTTTAAAACAAGATCTACTGTTTCGTGCTTATGGTCCAAACACTATGCCAGAATTTGGCCTAATTGATGACCACTGATCTAGAGTTTCTAGTCTTTGTATACTTTATTTGATATTTAGGATGTATCCTCTTTTTTTCTCTGAAAAATAGTATTAATGTCTGGTGAGTTGGTCACTCCAGGATTTTACGATTCTAAAACTGCAGAAATTAATGCAAAATCATGGAAACGCCGCAATATTTGGAGGAGCTTGCAATTTTTCAAAATTACCACAGATTTTTCACAGATTTGGGCCATGACATGTCATGCAACATCATCACAACAAGCATTTAGTCAAATCCCTTATCGATTCACATGCATTGAACATGAGTGCTGCTAAAGGGTCTCATTTACCAACAAACATCACTGCGAAAGACCATCCAAAACAATTTCGTACAATTGCAATTTTGCCAATTTAAGTAGTTTACTGCAAAAAAAATTACATAAAATTTACATCACAAATTTTGAAATAAAGCTGCAGCAAAATCAAACATTTTTGGATGCAAAAATCAGAAAAAAAAACCCTCTGTGAAATCCTGTACAGACTGGTTAGTGTGCAGCCATGTAAGAAATGTACCAAATTCTAGGATGTGTAGAATCTGGTGCTACAATATTTCATGGATTTCATGACAATAGTTATTTAAATCTGGTCCCAATCAATTAAATCTGTGCTGAGTAGCCACAATGAAAATTTCAATGCTGAACTGGTTTATAAATGCAGCATATAGCGATGTAGAAGTCATTTTTTTTTTTTTTTGAAAAAAGTCTTAGCTGGGTATATTATTAGCTAGCAGATTATAAGCTTGCTCCTGAATGAAATGCATTTGCTTAAAGTTTTCCACTCACATTTTCAGTCAGTGTTTCTTCTGCTGCAGTACTGTACAGATTTCTATTGTCCCAAATGACATGTTCTTTTAAGCTGCCTCAAATTACAATTTATCAGATGTTAGCACTTGAGCTACAGTGTAGAGAGTACTTGTCTGTTCATCCCATTCAACAGATTAATGGTGTCCTTAAACAGAAATAGCAACACAACGAAAGTGATGGAGATAGTTTAGTGGCGTCATGTGTGGAACACCATCCATATGTGACAGTGCCATTGCCTGCGGCGATACAGCACATTTCTCCATCAGCAATGCGGTGATAATCTTTTGGGATATACTAGCATTAAGGTTCATCACATTGCTGAAAGATTGGGATGAGAGAATGAGAGAACAGTGAAATACTGTAGAGAACAGTAAGTGTGAGGTGACTAAAAGTGGCAGATGTCATTAATACTAGATGATGTAATGGAATGAGTTGCATGGCAAATATGGTACAAATTCAATGATATGTCTCATATTTTAATGACTCTAATGGAATATTTAACACTTAAATAATGCATGAGTTTGATGTGGTATGCATTTTCCTGTGATTTTGACCCTTTTATTTTGGTACGTACACAAAACTGGAGGAGAACTTAATCTTTATTGAAAACTTAATCTTAAACTTTTAATATCTTAATCTTAACCAATCATTATGAATTAAATTAGGAACGTGACCAATCTGAACTGAGATGTAACCATAGCAGATGTTTGCTTGGTAAGCACATACATTAAACCGTGGGAATATTTTCTTTGGAGAATAGCACAAATTAACAAAAATGTCAGCAAATAAATTTAATAAAAGGAATAACAGAATAATTGTTTTCAAGTCCAGTTCAGTCACTTTCAACGCATTATAAAAACCAATGCGCTATGGTAAGTGTTATTTTGTAGGCTGGCAACTAATCAAATAATGTATTGAACCCATAGTGTTAAATTGAAAACATTTGCAGTCATTTGTGAATTACATGATTATCACAACTAGGATCCTTTCTGCATCCTTTTCAGCCTTAATATTTTTGGACTATTTTAGTCAAGCACTATGAGATTTGAATAATTATTTGAATATTATTTGAATCATTGCCTGTTTGATGTTTGTAAATTAACATATTATTCTATTCATATTCATACTGCAATTGAAGTCCATATTTTCTATCAACCAATTTTTGGGGCTTATCTTTAAATGCAGTGGTCTAGATACAAGTGGAAAAAAAAAAAATAATAAAAAAAAAAAAACAGAGCAGTGTAAGCTAATTCTGAATCCCTGTATACATATTGACATAAGTCTTAAAGTCTTAAAGTTGCCGACCTAAATCTCCATCTCTGAATATGTTCCTGAGTCAACAATCAAATATGTTTGCGCTTATTGACTGATAGGAGTAAGAACAATGAATAATGCATACAGATCCATGTTAAATGTTCATATGATGTGTTATTTATAAAACACAGCAGATTAAAAAGTTAGGAATGGAGAAATATTTACAAGATATTCAAATCGATTTTTAATTAACAAGAAATTCACAGTTCTTGGTGGTGGACGTGGCCTTGTAGATCCTCCTGTCCTCACATAAATGCAGAAGACAATCATGGCTAATTTTCTGTAATGAACAGGCCGACTAAAGTTAGCAAGGTTGAGTCAATTACAGACAAATGCATCTGGATGTTGTGCAGAAGGAAAAAGAGCAAGCAGTAACAGACACTAGCTTCAGATAGCTGGATCATTAGGATGGTGTGCTACTTGTTTTTTTGTAGTTGTTATTTTTTCTCACCTCTTTTCTCTGAAGTGCATGACCCTCGCTCCATATCGACACTAATTGCTGGTTAAACTAGGTAGTGGTGAGCAAGATGTTCAAGTTGGGTTTGCAGCTTGTAGCAGCTCTGCTGTTTCTCCTCCTTGTTCTGTCTGATGGGCTGTGAGATGGCCAGGTCTGTGTGGGGTACAAACCATGGTAGTGTTTAGAGAAAAGGCTCAGCTCTGTTTGAAGGGTCAACTCTTTTTCACTACTGGCTTGATGTTCTGACTTTCCTTCAATTAGGCTGGAAAATGTTCACTTTCACACAAATGGTGCTTGCTTGCATTTATGTGTCAGCAGCACAAAAATAAACCCTTTCACATTTTATTTCCAGCAAATTTCTTAATGTGTAAATATTTGTATTAACATAAAAACATTCAACAATTCAGACTTAATTGTGGGGGGGGGGGGGGGGGGGGGGGTGTTTGGTCTCCAGCTGCTCCAGTACTACAGTGCATCTCATCCTCATGGACTGCACCAGATTTATCAGTTCTTGCTGTGAGATGTTCCTCCACTCTTCCACCAAGGCATCTGCAAGTTCTCCATCTCCATCTCCATCTGGGGGACACATGGTTACATCTAATTTTACATGTAACGACCAGCTGTCCTTCCTGTCTCGCTTTCTTCTGTAGAAGAGTCAGTAGAAAGGTCTCTTTAGTGTCTTAAGTTATTGTAACTGTGACCTTAATTTTCTACCGCCTGTAAATTGTTCGTGTCTTAAGTGCATGTGCAATAATTGTTTATGGTTCATTGAACAAGCATGAAAAACACTGTTTAAACACTTTCCAATAAATATCTGTAAGGCTTATTTGGATCTGACAAAATTCTCTTTAAAATTCAGTCTCCTGAAAAAGGGATGTTTCTTTTTTTGCTGAGTATATATAAAATAATAAGCAAGTGTGACAGTCAAAGTCTCCAGAAGAACCATGGCTGGTTCTGAAAGATGCTCAGTAAAACTTACAGCTCATTTCCTTATGAAACTGCACAAATTGTACCTGAGACTACTTAAAGCAAAGGCTTTATTTCTTTTATTACTGTTTACTGCTCTTCATGGGTTTTTTTTTAAGAATGGAGAAACATTTAATTTAATTATTTTTGAAGGCATCTTGGCCTATAGCATTTCTTAATTTATATATATATATATATATATATATATATATATATATATATATATATATATATATATATATATAGTACAAAACTGCTCTCTCTTAAATCCCATCCCCAAATGGCTCACATACACACATTACACACATACACACTTAGGGCCACATTTAGAGTTGAGTTTAGCACATGTAATGATTTTCAGTCCTCAGAACCATGGACGTAAGCGCTATAGAGAGTTTCATGATACTTACACACCTGGGACTGAGTTTGCCTAATACAGAATCATGTCTTAGTTATGCATGATTCTGACCTTGGACTGAAGCCCATTTTTCTTACATGATATTGGCTCGAGTGAGGAGCTCAATTTATTCATATATCATTATATAGTAGTATTTTTTATTCTGAATATGACTAATTTGCTCACATAATTATTGATGTAACTTTTGAACTTAATTTGCTAACTCTCAGTATGATCCTTAGTGAAGACCTTGCTGCTTGTGGGAGTCCATAGGGGCTGTTGTGTGTGTGTGTGTGTGTGTGTGTCACTCCTTTACAGAGGTCTACAATTGCCATGGTCCATCAGGGGATTGGACGACTAATCAGAGCCCACAAACCCTCTAAAAAAAACTTCTTCAATCTGGTTTGTATTTCTGTAATGAATCAGAGAGTCACACTGATAAACTGAAATGCAGTCCTCCACAATCTTGCATATCTACAGTGCTGTGCATCAACTAGCCTTCAACTGTGTGGTGTTTGTGCCAAGGTGGGTGTATATCCAGTGGCCACATTGTTTTAGTTTCCATGTAAATGATGTAAATAACTCCACACTGTAAATAAAGTGTTGCTTTGGGCTACAAGATAAATATATGTTATAGCCTTTATTAAATAAAGTTTATTGTTTTCTTGAAGCATATGAGGCACAGTGAATGCCCCAACACTTCAGAGTCAATATGGGAAGTTGATGAGGGGGTGGTGAAAACAGTATGTAAATGCCGAGCTGGTCTAGGATTAAAATAACTCTGTTTTCTAAGACAAAGTTTCTGTTAGTTCAATTCTGTGCAACACAGTGGTGTTGAAGGTGTTGTTGGGTCCTCACAGTTTGTTGGTGCCATAACAGTAGGTGTGTTAGCTACACTATATTTCCCCTTGGTCTGAATGACTATATTGGAGTGCAATGGTTCCATACATGTTGAATTTCTGCCTTGTGCCTAGTGTTCCCGGAATAGGGTCTGAATCCTAGTCAATCATTACCAGCAGGTTATGGACACCAGGGCCATAACATAATTACTGCTACCACTACTACTACTACTACTACTACTACTACTGCTACTACTACTACTACTACTACTACTACTGCTACTACTACTACTACTACTGCTACTACTACTACTACTACTACTACTACTGCTACTACTACTACTACTACTACTACTACTACTACTGCTACTACTACTACTACTACTACTACTACTGCTACTACTACTACTACTACTACTACTACTACTAATAATAATAATAATAATAATAATATTAATTAGAGAAATTAAATTAATTAGCTCAGATAATTTGCATTAAGCCACAGTGACCATTCTGAGCAGTCAGAATGAGCATGCAGTAAAATGGTTGGGCTTTTGAGCTCATCAGCATGCTGCAGATACAGTACGTTGATGGTGGTAGCTATTTTCTTTAGTAGCTTCTGAGGGTCATCAGCAGTCACTTCTCTTGATATTGGTTGATGTTGGCAATTTAACACACATTTGAGAAACAGATGTAATTTGTCTTTAAGGCAAAGTACTATCCTGGATTTGTTGTCATACTAACGGCCTTAAAGATCAGGAACAGCCTGAATCCATTTCTCATTTATTCACATGGTATTTTTTATTATTATTATTATTATTATTATTATTATTATTATTATTATTATTATTATTGTTATTATTATTATTATTATTAATAATAACAACAACAACAACAACAACAACAACAATAATAATAATAATAATAATAATAATATTGTTATTATTTAGGATGGATCATAACTAAAATTTCTCATTATAATGTACCAGAGTAATCAACAAATTATATAGTTTCTGCAGACTCTAATTATCGCAGATAATGAGTAGTAATGGGATGTTGCTGACATTAATATCCAGAAAAAAATAAAAACATGACTTTTTTTTGGTGTGTAAAATACTGTAAAAGGGACCAGTGACACCAAGTAGTAAACATGTTTTAGAACTGGTCATCTTATCTGTCTTTTTTTATGTGAAGAAATGTGCAATTTGGTTGAATCAGGAAATAAATTCAATTATCTAGTGCTTATTTTCAGTGTTGTTAAATATAAGTAGAATTACAATATGAATACTGTTATACCCATGTGCCTTTGAACATGTTTATAATTCCACAATGCCTGTGTTTTTCTACTCTATTTTTCTCTTAATTTAGTCACTGCCTATTCCAACCATTATGAGAGCAACCAAATGCCTTAACCACTGAGTCACTAATTATTGCCCTGTTCTGTATATATTAGCTCAAAAATACATATGTTTACTTTTTTGTAACTTTGAAAAAAGAAAAGAAAAGTATGAGTCAGAGAGAGTTCAGGAAGTGTGTTACTTCTTGCTCCCATTTATTACGGGGGAGGGCGGGGACACTTTCTGTGTGAAGTGTGTGTAAGTCCGCTTCTGGCTGTTTCACTTCTCAGCTGAAGTGAGATGGGTTTCAGAACCTCAGGACTCTGGGCTGGCCGCTGTCGAGGCAATCAGCCAGCTCAGAACCTGGGGGTCCCATATGGATCTGTAGGGGGAATCAGAGACGAGCACTGCTCTTTCTCTCTATCTTTCCTCTGATGCTTCACTTCCCGGTTTTGGAGCTCGTGTCAACCCTGAGCTGTCACAGGGCATTGAAAATCTGATGCTTTCCCTCCAACAAAATATGGAAAGTTAACATCACTACAGACCATCTGACAGCATGAAAACTACTGCCAAATCTGTCTCCATGGATTCCGTGTTCCATAGAAATGGGTACTGGGTCCAGTTCATAGCTTGACCCCCTCCTTCACCTTCCTCGTGCTCACCACAGTAGTCAGCACAATGCGGAGCCTGACATTAGCCCAGGAATTAGATCTCTCTTGGACAAAGGGGCCATAAAACATATACCTCTTCTCTGAGGGAGGGAGGTTTTACAGCCATTATTTCCTGGTCCACAGAAAAGATGGGATATGCGGCCAATTTTAAATCTGTGTCATCTAAACCATACTCTTCAGATTCAGGATGTTGACGCTCAAATGTATCATTCCACAGACACAGTTTGAAGATTGATTTGTGACAATTGATCTAATATAGACACATATTTCATTGCCCAGTCACAGAAAGTTCCTGAGGTTCACATTTGGAATCAAAGCGTATCAATATCGGTTCTTTCTTTTGGTCTAGCTTTATCCACTCACACCTTCACAAAGGACATGGATGCCTCTCTGGCTCCTTTGCGACTCCAGATCATCCATGTGCTAAACTACCTGGATGACTGGTTAATTCTAGCATGGTCCAGGAAGTTGGTGATTCAACATCGAGCTGTTGTTCTCGCCCACGTGAGAAGCTTGGGGCTCAGGTTGAACCTAAGGGAAAGTTGTTTCTCCGGTCGACAGGGACTTTTCTAGGGGTTATATGGGATTCAAATACAATGAGGGCGTGTGTATCCCCAACATGTGTAGGGCAATCCTATCAACATTGAGTAAGATAAAGTTAGGTCTGGGCATCCCCTACAGTCTCTATGGAGACTGTTGTGGCTTATGGCAGCAGCAGCCAACGTCATACCATTGGTCACATTGCACATGAGACCGTTCAGTGGTGGCTGAAAGTTGTGGCTGAAAGTGGCTGAAAGAGTAATCAGTGTCACGCGGCGATGCCTACGAGCTCTGAGAACTTGGAGGTGTCCCCAGTTTATAGCCTCAGGTCACACTCTAGGGGCATCTCTTATCTCAAGATGGTAATGTCAGACGCCTCCCTCATGGTCTCTGGAGCGACTCTCAGCTAGTGTGGCATTTAAATTGCCTAGAAGTGTGGGCTGTACTCCTAGCACTGAATTCCTTCCCTTCAGTTGAGAGGTCACCATGTGTTAGACAATACAGCAGTGATCTCATATATCAACAACCAGGGAGGATTGCATTCACGCCCCCTGTACTGGCAGGTTCAACTAATTCTTCTTTGGCAGAGGAGAACTTTTGTCAGTGAGTGCAATGTACATTCCAGGCAATCAGAGGCAGGGGCTGAGGCCCGGGGATTGGAGGCTCCATGTACAAGTGTGTGAGTCCATATGGAGGAGGTTTGGCCAAAGAGAAGTGGACGTGGTCGCCTCCGAGGAAACAACACACTGCCTGCTGTGGTTCACCCTTGCTCCTTCTGCAAAAAAAAAAAAACAAAGGTCAGGGCTGGACGCCATGGTCATGTCTATACACCTTTCCCCCGATTGCTCTGCTCCCATGGGCTTGAGACAAGAGTTCACCAAGATCGTGCTATATCTACTGCTAGTAGCACCGGATTGGCCAGCCCAAATTTGGTTCTCATGGATAATATATCTGCACTCTCTGGGAAATTCCAGTTCACAGGGATCTATTGTCTTAAGCCAGAGGGTTGATTTATCACCACCGGCCAGAACCTTGGAAACTGTGAGTTTGGCCCCTGAGGGGCAGCAGCTCATAGATTCCAGTCTCTCAACCGAGGTTGTAGAGACCATGTTAAACACTAGGGACTTCAGTGAGACCCAGTAAACTGCGCAATGGCTACAGTCCCTGAGTTCTTACTGGAACATTTCCCAGCAAGGTTGGCTCCTTCTACAATTAGGGTCTATGTGGCCATCATTTCGGCCAGCCATGCCCCTATTGATGGAGCCTCTGTGACAGGCCATACCCTCACTATGACGGAGTGGGTGCACTCATTCCCACAGTGAAGCTCACACAACATTGAGTTTCTCGGCCTCTATTATACGAAGCAAAGACGCGGTTCACAGGCATGCCGCAGTATGACAAAGCTATGCAACATCTCGTTCCCTTCTCAGGGAACAGGGTTACAGGTGTAATCCAGACATTTTGCTGTCTTGGACTTAAAGGGATATTTCACCAACTCTGTCATCAATTACTCACCCTCATGTTGTTCTAAAGCCATAAGATTTTCATTCATCTTCAGAACACAAATGAAGACCTTTTTAATAAAACCTGGGAGATTTCTTTCCCTCCATTTACAGTTAAGTAACCAGAACATTCAAGCTCCAAACAGTTCATAATGGCATCATAAAAGTAATCATGTGACTCTATTGGTTTAATCGCTATTTTTTGGAGAAATATAAATGCTCTGTGTGCGCTAAAAACTAAAATGAAGTCTTTATTAACAATATGTCTTCACTTCCTCATAGATCTCCGATGTGGGTTCATGAGAGAACCATGATGCATGCGTGTTGTGTTTATATGAGGGCGGACAAAAAAGTCCTCTTCTATGTAGAAATCTGAAGATATCTTTGTTACAAAGATTGTTTTATGTGACTCAGTTTGTGTACAGTGTCCCTCTTCCACTGTGCAGCACTTCCGTATCCCGAGAGTGGACGTTCTCATGATACATGGGCCTAATGAGTGAGTAATTGAAGACAGAATTTTAATTTTTGGGTGAACCCTTAAAATTCACAATATCCCAATGATAGAATAAACGCTTCACCGTTGCACCAATCTGGAAACTGCTAGTCATGTTTAACAGAAGTGCATCCAAATACTAGTAGACCAGACTAAGAATTGACCTTTATTCATTTGTAACAAGTCAGAATCAAACCCAAGAAAAGAGTCGTAGGTGTTAAGTAGTTGTCTTGGAATTTAACAACACAACACAACACCACAAATTACCAGTAAAAAAAAAAGTCTGTGCATGACTGTGTTATCACATCTCTAACAATACTGACATATGACAACAATGCAAGCAAGTCTTCACAAACACAGAAAACAAAGAAAGGCTAATGAGACACAACAAAACAGTTTTACACTTATACAACTTTTTAAAAACTCTTTTATTGCCAAATATACAGCTTAAATAACTAAAGATTCAAAAGTCCTAAAAAAATTTTAATCTGATCAAATGTTTTTTAATGAAAGCAATCATTTAGTTTCAGTTCAGTATCAAACATATCATATTATACAATAGGACCATGCTAAAATTAACAATGGAAACAACACAAGCCTGAATACCACAGGGACAACAGGAAAGCAAACTATATAGGTTGATACAATTCTTTACAATGCTGGGCCAATATCGTTTCGATGCTTCCAAGTGCTTTCGCAAATCTTGTAATCCCAGCTGTTCAGCAAAAATACCTCCACTGTAATGATGCAACAATCTCTGTGCCTGCTTGCAGACTCAGTTCCAGCCTGACACCTGTCTCCATCCTGCAGCAAGTGTGCAGCTGGAGGAGAGAGGAAAACAAGAGGGAAAGCAGTTGACGTGTGATGGATATAATGCATGTTCACTACAAGGGCAAAGTACCTTTTGCTTTACAGCTTCAGACGTCCTCTGTGCCATGTAAAATTGGACTCAGTGGGACCTTCAGAACTGCCATGGCAGTAATGCCAACTACAAATCCCAATAGCAAACCCCATTCTGCAAATTATAACCATGTTGTTGAGGGGTAACCAGACGAGCAGAGGTTGGGTCATAGAATTTTAAAAACAAGACTGGAAGGAATGCAAACAGACTTGGTTAAGCCATTATGTGGCCAGTGTCAACAGACCCCACCCACAAAGGAGCTCTTTCCTCCATATCACAGCTACCCACCAGAGTGTGTTTCCTGGGCCATAGATGGATATGGCATCATCAAGATTTGAACTTCCTACACCAATCTACCAATGAGAGGGAGAGCATTTTTCTGTTGTACCAGTCAGGATTTTTTAAAATCAAAAAATAGAACCAGTCAATCAATCGATCAATAGGCCTACAGTGACATGTGAAATCAAACACTTTACAAATATTAGGTGACCTTCAAACACCCTGTGTGCAGGGGTTTCCTCCAGATTCTCTGATTTAATCCCAGATTTGTAGAAATTTAGGTCTTCTTATTACTGCTCATTTATCAATCTTCAAGCAAAGTTGTGTGTAAATGTTTGCGTAAACCAAACCGAACCAAAAATGTCTGATGGATTTACAAAAGTTTCAGAAACACTGATTTTCTTGTACTTCTCTAGGATACAAACATGTTTCCCAAGTTGCAGAATTTTCATGAATATAAAATCTCTTGTGTAAATGCTCCTACTAACAATTTACACAGAAATCCAATCATATTCAGCTTGATAAATGAGGCCCAATTGTAGTATTTTACAATCGAATATGAGTGTCAATGATGTTCATCAAATAGAAGAATACTTACTTGCAAAACCCCTTCTAGCAAACTGGAGAAAGACTAGTGTTGATAGTTTGGTCTTTTAAAGTTTATAACCAGTATTAAAGTTTGCTATAGACTGTTACTCTATAGCTGGCTTATTGTATTGAAGAATAATATAAACCTATACAGTTTAGATTATTGAATATTTTTTTTTAATTAAAAGTTTCATTTAAGTTGATATTGCCCCATGTATAATCCCTGACTAAATTAAAATACATGCATTTCCTATAATAATCATTGTATATGCATTTTTATAATATAAAATTAAATTCAAGCATAACACTACCAAATCCAGTTCCTTAATCTCTGTTGGAGCATTTTTAAAGTATCATTCAGCAACAGAACATGAACAGAAAACTGATACTTATACTGATAATTGTAAGTTAAATATCCTAAAGGTGATATTTTTATATGACATGTTCTCTAAAATGTCATTCTGACAGTATATTTTCCTTTTATTTTTATATCTTTGGTACAAGGTCTTGTATCAAATCAACCATATCAGCAAGATTCTTCAAAGCCCCAAGGTTTCACTTGAAACACTTTAATGAAAATCCGGGAGCAATATCTGGAAAACTTCAGAGAAAGTGAACTTTCAAACTGATGCTAGAGAGATTGCAATAAATAAATAAATAAATAAATAAATAAATAATAATAATAATAATAATAATAATAATAATAATAATAATAATAATAAGTCTAGAAATTAAAATGACATTTCCTTAGATAAAAAAAAAAAGATGGAAGACATCAATGCAGTACCTGTATGAGAATAACAAGGACACTCAATTCACACCAGAGGAGTCCTTTAGGAAGGAACTGTTTCTCCCCTTAGTGGTCACTTAGTTTGAATGACTGATTTTCCAAACAAAGATTTTTACATTCTGTATGTTTATATTTTTTTTTCAAGAGAAAATACGAGACAGATTATTCAGAGTGGTCAAACTGAAGATAGCTGCAAGAACCTGAAGAAAACAGTGATTCAGAGGATTTGGTGTTGGAGATTGGGGCTGCTCTTCACAATATTCCTTATTATGCATCTACCTCCCCAAGAGACATGTTAGATTACACTTACAAGGAATAACTTCCGAATCTATATGGAAACATGAGCATTGCCCTTCATCTCATTCTAGCTGTTTTCAGCAGTGTTGCCTCTCGTGAGAGAAGTTTTTCAGCTTCATAACTGATAAAATCATACCTGAGTCAACCATGTGCTAAGAAAGGCTTACAGGGCTGGCTCTAATTTCCATTTAACAGAATAGCCGAATGTCTTTAGAACTGGATGACAAAGTGGCTGCATTTGCATTAGCTAAGACCTTTAAGCAGGCTTTTTTTTTTTTTTTTTTTTTTTTTTTTTTTTTTTTTTTTTTTACATATGTAGAGCATTATTACCATAGTGTAAAACTAACCTCACAATGTAGGTTTTTATTTCCTCATTGTGCTTTAAATTCAATTTGCAATGTACATAGTTTTTAAATGAAATAGATTAAATGTATATAAAGTTGCATAAAGTTTAAATTATAGTGATTTACAATAAAAGGTTCAACAGAAAGAGGAACACATGCTCTGTGTCCCAATTGGCATACTATCCATTCTAAGTAGCAACCAAGACGAGAATTAGTATGTCCCAAATTGAAGTATGATGAAATAACTATCCCAAAGGTATCTGCATGGTCTACTATTATAAGATTTTTGAAGTGTGGATCTGTGGACACGTTTTCAGATAGTATTGTCCACAATACCGTGCCTAAGAGAGGATGATCAATTTAATACAAAAGTGTACTTCTAAAATGATTTGTTTGCTGTTGTTCTGATTCTTTATAAAGGCATCTGGGTAACATAATGGCAATAAAGAATTCAAAACTGCCAGGAGGGACCATTGGATCTTCCTGCCTGGAGTCCCTAACAGTCCCTAGAATTGCCTCTGTGTTGTAAAAGTGTTGTTGTGACTTCCTTATCATATCTCTGGTGTGAACTGACCATGTAAAACCCTTGGTGATGTGGACACCAAGGAATTGCTGATTCTCACTACTGCAGCTCCATTTATGATGAAGGTGGTGTGTGTTTTTTTCCTGTTTCATGTAGTACAAGATCAGTTTGTTTGCCTTGTTAATGTTGAGGGATAGGTCATTATTCCTAGTGCTGCAGTGACCAAAGTTCTGACCTCCTCTCTGAAGGCCTCCTTGTCAATGTTGGAGATCAGGTCTATGACTGGAGTGAAAGTGCTGCTCCTGTAGTAATAATTCACTTGAGTAAAAGTACAAGTAGGCTGATCAGTGCTTACTGATCAGAAGTTCAAGGCCCAGCACTGCCAAGCTGCCACTGTTAGGCCCTTGGGCAAGGCCCTTAACCCTCAGTGGCTCAGTTGTATAAATGAGATAAATGTAAGTTGCTCTGGATAAGGGCATCTGCAAAATGCCATACATGTCAAATTTAATGTAATGTTCTACACTGACACAGTTATAATACACACAGCCTTTGGGATCTTTATTTATCTATCTAGCTATTTATCTATCTACTTATTTGATTTGATTTATTTATTTCTTTGGCTGTCAAGTAAAAGTACCAAATATTTGAGCTAAATTATATAAAACCATTCAGTCTTACCATATCTGAGGAATGCATTTTGAACAATTATATTAACTAACATGGCTCAACACTTTTTTCTCAAGGATCACATGTGCTCTTAAGTTGAAAGGTTTAGGAGCACACAAAGAATTTTAGGGGCACAATGAAAATGTATCAAATAATGTGTTTTTCCTTAATAAAGGGATACAAGGAGAAATTTACAATCAAAATCGAAATATTAAATCAAAATGATTTAACTTGTTTGAATGATTTAATTTATTTGAATACAAAAATTACACTAGGTTTTTAATTATTCCTGCTTCAAACTCCATTTATATAATAATTATGTCATTATTTATACTTTAAACTGCTTTAAACTGTATAAACAGTATAAATGGTATGAACACCTCTATAATAAAGTAACTGATGTTAGTTCTAAATGCCAAAAACAACACACTGTGCATGATTTTATTTTTATATTTTATTTTTATGCATGCCACTGTGATTTATTGTGTTCCTTGCCCATAACAAAGGCAGAGTTGCCCGCTTGCTTCTGCCCTTTGCAGTAGCATCTGCTTGCAGTAGCCTACATTAAGTTGTCCTCTGAGCCACGGGAATGTTCTCTGCCACTGCGGATTAAAATTGTATTTCCTACTGGCGGTGGAAGATGAACTGGTATCGCTGACTGGGACTTCCTTGGTTTCAGTTGAAACTTCAGAAACTTTTGAAATAATGATTAATATGCTTCATACTCTGCTAGCTAACTTGTTGCATATGTTGCTAGCTATCTATGCACTGCGTGTTCACTCTAGAGGTTTTTTTTTTTTGAGAAAAAGGTGAGTCTAGAGAGTCCTTTGCGCTGACAAGGGATCACATGATTTTTTTTCAATGGACAGTATTTTTGGTTCAGTGCAGTGACCACGTCGTTATCTGTTTCAGACTGTTGCGTTATCAACTTTTTTTGTTGGGAAGAAAATAGAGGCTGCTTGAGCTGAATTTTATAACACTTTTTATTTGCACACGTGCTCCTAAATACATTTTACAGTTTGCATACATCTATTTTTAGTTGCAAATATGAGTGAAACACTCGCACTGTCGAGCCCTGGCTAACCAAGTGAGCTATGCTGAAGTGAACACCACCTCGATTATTAACAATATACACTACATAGAAAGGGAATGCTATCTGGCTAGTTAACTTAGCCAAATGATGTTGGGGTTTGAGAAGCTTGTTAGGTTCATTATGTTAATTCATACATAGTTAGCTATCTAGCAAAGATGCCCCTTATACATTATCCTGTGTCCTACCTATAAGCTGTAGCAGTGCTTAGATATACTTATTACAAAAGACAAACAACACTAAACATCAAAGTAACATCTTAAGTGTAATACAGAACTTTAATGCTGTAAAACATTAAACTATCTACCTAGTCTAGTTTTCTCAACTAGCTACCACAAGCTGGATGTTGAGCTGTGAAATATCGATATCTTCACGAATTTGGCTTGCATAATTTGCTGATCATTATCATGCTATTTCCTTTAAAGCATTTACAACTGAGGATACCTGGTAAATTAAACCAGAGATGCTCATTTGTCTCTATGTCACTAAGCATTTGGTGCTGAAAGTGTAGACTTTCAGTAAGTGGCATTATTTTTGATTAGCTCACAAAATGAAATTATGCAGTGAAATAAATCAGGAAAAAGTAAAAGTACTATTTAATTATAGTATAATTACTGCTTCAGTGACCAATGTACTCACGTACTGTAACGAGAGTACATGTAGTTCAATTACATTCCACCCTTGCCATCTGTAAAAAATCAGTATATAAGAACTGTTTTCCCCCTTCATCGTGTTTAACCCCTTAAATTACCCTGACCTGTTGGTAGTTCTAAATGTTTATTCCTCAATCTGAGACATTGCTAAATAATAGACTTTGAGATTAATAACTGATAGAATTCTATAAAATTGCATTTCTTAACAATGTGTTCAAACACAACACTGAGATCTTTTTTAATTCCACATTCAAGAGCCCTTTGAATATTTTACCAGTTTCTTTAAAAATAGTGTTCATGAATAATTTGTCTATACACATTTTACTAAATAATTAGGTAAAACAGTACACATAGTAATAAATAGAGACAGTGGCTCAGGTGGTAGAGTGGGTGGTCCTCTAATCGCAGGGTTGGCGGTTCGATTCTTGACCCACGTGCCGAAGTGTCCTTGGGCAAGACACTGAACCCCAAGTTGTTCCCGATTGCAAGCTAGTGCTTTGCATTGGTGTGTGGGTGAATGAGAAACAGTGTAAAGGACTTTGTAGAACCAGTAAGGTTAAAAAAATGCACTATATAATTGCAGACCATTTATTTTTGTTTGGAACATATGCATATTGTATTGTTTGTAAGTTAATGTATCAGAGCTGATGATCTGTGAGCCAATGTTAATATTATGCATTCATAGGAAATCACTCAACCATTAATTTATTAGCACTATGAAGAAAATCTAATGAGTGCCCTTGAAGAAAATTCACACACAGTAACTAATGTTTAAAATAACTGACATGGATAATTGAATGGATTAAAAAATGACCTGTTTATCATTTTAAACACAGGTTAATTAAGTCTTCCTATCACAAATCTACATATACACAAGTCAGTATGCAGCAGTGAGAAGCAGGAGAGTACACACACACACACACACCAAATAGAATTCAAACAACAAGAGTTTTATTTAGATGTAAAGTGACTCAGACACAGCTAATAATTTTGTTTATTTTTTAGTTTGTTGTTTGTCATTATTATCACTAGCTGATAGATCATTGATAAGTCATTCAAATACACACATTTAATACATTTAGAAATGTGTAATAAATTTAATAAATTAGGTAGCTGCCGTTTGTTAGGTTAGCTAACGGCTTGGATATGTACTGCATGGATGGTGTAATTTCGTGTCATTTCTTAATGGAAATAATGCTAAACTACACATGGTGTACTGATTATAGCTAGCTACCTTAACCAACATTGTTTGTGGTGCTACATGTATTTTCCATTTGTAAAATAAGGTATATGTTAGCCCTGGGATTTGAATTGACAAATTGTCAGTTTCAGAATTTTACATCTTCTTCATCTAGTAGTTCTTAATTTCCTCATGTTTTATCTAACTTCTGTTTTCAACCTAGTCTGTCTTTTGGGATAATCTTTGGATTACATACGTTCTAGCACTGATTATAGCAAATGCCTAAATAAAAACAATTTGCAATTATGTCCAATCACCTCCAGCTCTCATGTGTCTTAAAGCCCATCTTCCTTCCAGAAGAACAGTCTGACCCCATTTTCCCAATTTCCATTGTGTGATTGTTTTTCACTATGAAATATGGCATTGTGCCCGGGGTGTTCTCTTTGTAAACTGTTATATTCAAATTTGACTCTTGGATAAAATGAGAATAGGGAACTTTTGGAATTATCAGGGTTTTTTTTAGTCTGTTTCAATTTTCTGTTTACCAAAAACATTAGTGGATTAGGGCCAGCACAATGAGTCTGTGCTGAGTCAAATGTAACAAACTCTTCCTTATGCTAAAAGAAATGGCTTGGCACTTGTTTGCTGTATTATCAGAAATTAATTTCACAAAGTGCCTCACAGATGCCATAACATTAAAACTATCTGCCTAATATTGGTAGATCCCCCTTGTACCCCCTTAAAAGCTCTGACCCATCGAGGCATGGACTCCACAAGACCTCTGAAGATGTGCTGTGGTATCTGGCATAAATATGTTAGCCACAGCTCCTTTAAATCCTGTAAGTTACAAGGTGGGGCCTCCTTGGATCAGACTTTTTTGTACAGCACATCCCACAGATGTTTGATTGGAGTGAGATCTGGGGAATATTGGAGGCCAAGTCAACACCGTTGTTACTACCCACTATCTTTGGGATGGGAAGTTTTTTTTTTCTGTGGTGTCATATTTTTGTGTGCACCCCCTCCCAGAGTTTCCAGCCTGCCCTAGCCTGCCTTGCTCCCGCCTCCCTGGATGACATCACTAATTGACCACCCTATTTAAAGAGGAAGAGGAGCGTGAATGGTGTGGGATGTTGGAGGTGGTTACACGTGCATTGGTGTTTTGAGGGAGGGAGAGAGAGAGAGAGAGAGAGAGAGAGAGAGAGAGAGAGAGAGAGAGAGAGAGAGAGAGAGAGAGTGTTAGTTGTGCTGCTTGTATTCTTTATTCTGAATGCCGTTCTGGTTTTTGACTCTTGCCTGGTGTTTGACTGTGAGTTTGGTTGTCTCTGTACCTGTTTGGCTATTCTATACACCACTTTATATATTTTGCACTCAGTTCACAGTAGGGGTGTGGCTGCCATTTCTTTTAGGAGGGGGTCCTTTTGTCTCTGTTTTTGGCTTAGGTAGTTAGGGAAGTACTTGTATTTTCTTTGTTATTTTCCTTTTAGGTAAGCTAGCTACCTAACAAAGAATTCTTTTGTTTATTATTTTGGCCTTGGCTCACCCTGAAGTTATGCCTGGTTTGGTTCTTTGTACAGTTATATGTATATAATTGTGTGTGTTACAATATACCACAATCTTTTTGAACAACCCTGTTTGTGATGTTATTCCTGGCTCCCTCATTTTAAAGGTCAATTCCATTTGAATCGCGAGCTGGTTACTCTGTGCGGCCTAACCTAGACTGGGCCGTAACACCTTGAACTCTTTGTCATGTTCCTCAAACCATTCCTGAACAATTTTTGCAGTGTGGCAGAGTGCATTATCCTGCAGAATGAGGTCACTGCCATTAGGGAATACTTTTTCCATGACGGGGTGTACTTGATCTGCAACAATGTTTAGGTAGGTGGTACATGTCAAAAACCCAAGGTTTCCCAGCAGAACATTGTCCAGAACATCACACATGCCTCTGCCGGCTTGCCTTCTTCATAGTGCATCCTGGTGCCATCTCTTCCTTAGGTAAGGCACACACACGCACCCAGCCATCCACATGACAAGAAAACATGATTTATCAGACCAGGCAACCTTCTCACATTTCTCCATGGTCTATTTTTAATGCTCACATGCCCATTGTAGGCGGTGGACTTTCTGAAGTGGACATGGGTCAGCATGGGCACTCTGACCGGTCTACAGCTATGTGTCCCCATACTCACCAAGCTGTGATGCACTGTGCAATTCTGTGGTCAGAAATGTCTTGTTGATGAGACAGGTCAGAGAAGAATCGTCAAACTGGTTCAAGCTGACAGAAAGTCTACAGTAACTCAACTAACCACTCCTACCAACGTGATGAAGTTTGGAAAAACAAAATAGCAGGTCTATTTTCAATCTTCAACTGTCCAGGTTCTGTGACTTGAAGTCAAGTGCTTGTCTTTACAGGGAATTGAGTCCTATATGTGTTATTATTTTTGTCATTAATAGGATAGAGGTTATTATTCTATCAGTAATCAAATACAACCCCAATTCCAAAAAAGTTGGGATGCTGTGTAAAATGTAAATAAATACAGAATGCAATGATTTGCAAACCTCATAAACACACATTATTCATAATAGAACATAGAAAATATATCAAATGTTTAAAGTGAGGAAATGTACCATTTTAAGAAAATAAATATGGTAATATTGAATTTGATGGCCGCAACACGTCTCAAAAAAGTTGGGACGGGGACAACAAAAGGCTGGAAAAGTAAGTGTAATTAAAAAGAAACAGCTGGAAGAACATTTTGCAATTAATTAATTGGCAACAGGTCAGTAACATGATTGGGTATAAGAGTATCTTAGAGAGGCAGAATCTCTCAGAAGTTAAGATGGGATGGAATCTGGATGAAAGCAGATGTTGCTTTAAAACCTGTATATACCTTTTAGCATTGATGGTGCCTTTCCAGATGTGCAAGCTGCCCATTCCATGGGCACTAATGCACCACCATACCATCAGAGATGCAGGCTTTTGAACTGAGTGCTGTTAAAAACCAGATGGTCCCTGTGCTCTTTAGTCCTCTTTAGTTTAGAGGACGTGGCATCCATGGTTTCCAAAAATAATTTCAATTTTCGATTCGTCTGACCACAGAACAGTTCTCCACTTTGCCTCAGTCCATTTTAAATGAGCTTTGGCCCAGAGAAGACGGCGGCATTTCTGGATCATGTTCACATATGTCTTCTTCTTTGCATGATAGAGCATTTGTAGATGGCATGGCAAATGTGTTCACAGACAATGAGTTCTGGAGGTGTTTCTGAGCCCATGCAGTGATTTCCATTACAGAATCATGTCTGTTTTAATGCAGTGCCGCCTGAGGGCCGAAGATCACGGGCATGCAATATTGATTTTCACCCTTGTCCCTTTCTGGAGATTTCTCCAGATTCACAGAATCTTTTGATGATATTATGTACTGTAGATGATGAGATATACATAGTTTTCACAATTTTATGTTGAGGAACATTATTCTGCAATTGTTCCACAAATTGTATATGCAGTTTATCACAGATTGGTGAACCTCTTCCCATTTTTACTTCTGAAAGACTCTACCTCTCTAAGATACTCTTTTTATACCCACTCATGTTACTGACCTGTTTCCAATTAACCTCCAGCTGTTTCTTTTGAGTAACACTTACTTTTCCAGCCTTTTGTTGCCCCGTCCCATCTTTTCTGAGACGTGTTGTGGCCTTGAAATTCAAAATGACCTTTTTTCCCTTAAAATTATACATTTACTCAGTTTAAACATTTGATATGTTTTCTATGCTCTATTGTGAATAACATACAGGTCTATATGATTTGCAAATCATTGCATTCTGTTTTTATTTACATTTATTTACATTTTACAGTGTCCCAACTTTTTTTTGGAATTGGGGTTGTAATTAATGATAATACACTGCAGCAACATACAGTATAAGGATCACTGACACACCAACACTGTGTTTATCTCTGCAGGTATGAAGTGAGTGCAATTACCTGGGTAAACACATGTTTGTCTGAGACAAATTGTTAATTAACTGTAAACTCATTAGAGGGATTGGATGTGCGTGTGTGTGGACAAGTGGAGGTGTGTGGGGGGAAAAGGGTCATTTTCTGAGAAACACATTAGTTTGGAAGCTATTAATTATCTGTGCAGTGCCTTGTCCATTCCTGTGATTTCTGTCATGATTAAAGTGCTAGGCTAATCAAGCAAATAACTGTCATTATAGCCTGCAGAACTGAGCTTTCAGGGACATGCATTAAAATTAAAATTAAGCACTGACTTCAGAAAAGTTGTTGATTTCTCCCAGAAATTTTCAATCTGAAAGAATGCAGGTCTTTGAGTACAGCAGCTTTTTTCTGCACCGATATCTAAGTGACATTTGTTCCATTTTATTGCCTTTTGTATCACTGAGGTTTATTCATTTGTTGATCAGGTAAATTATTGCCTATTTACTGATTGTCCATCATGATGTATCCAAATAAGCATGAGTCCATCAGTATTTATTGGATTTATTCTTTATTCATACAGAAATATAATATAAATATGCATAGTATAAATCCTTAAATTTAAGTAAAATATGAAAGTAAAAGTACAATAATATATGCCTCAAATCACACACTGATCTTGTTACTGATGGTAAATTAGATCCCTTTTCAGAAATGGAACGTAGGAAGCTAAATTCCAACCAACAACAGCTTTTTTTTATAATCTCTCAAACTTTAGTTCGCATGCTAATAAGTCTAATGACACAAACTAGCTGAAAATTTTGAATAGCAATCTGTCACAGTACAAACTGCTTTGATAAATATAAAATGCACACAGCAACATAGATAATAGTTATTTACATTAGGTCTCAGATTATAGAGAAATTTAGTGATGCTGTTGAAAATGTAGCAAGTACAGACATTAAGTCAGGAAAAGTCAAAAGTTTTAAGTGAAGAAAAAAAACAGACAAGTACAGTAACTAAGTAAATGTACTTCGTTACTACCCACCTCTGTTGATATACCAACTTTTTAATCATAACTCAAACGGTCATAAAACTTGAACTTGAATTTCTGTTGCATGCATTTAAATAGTCTTATTTTCAAGTTGAACATTTGCTTAAAAATATGTGGGTGGAAATTCATATGATCATAAACACATATGATTGCCTCAACTGGATTTTGTACCTTGTTTTCTGGAGTTTCTCTTCACTAAAACAAGCTTGTGACCTGAAGAAAAGGTGACTGGATCCTTAAATGGAGTGCAGGCTGTAGAATATTTATTTATTTGAATCATTAATGCATAGCAATTATGTGAGGGCTGACAGCTGGAGCACTGCAGTTTAGTTATGTGCCCACTGGACCCTTTAGGCTCCCATCAGTATTTCTGAATTAGTTCAATGTGGAGCCATGGACTGATAAGAAAGATGGAAGATGTTTGAAGGGTGATATCACTCTCTTTAGTGTTATTTTTAACTAAAGATGAGACACTTCCATACTGTATGGCCACTGCCACCCACTACTCCATCACACCTCACACTATGTCTGCTAGAGGCCAATTCACACTGAAAGCGTTTCTTATTGGTGGGTCTCGTGGGTCTCACAGAGCAAATACCTTTTTTTAAACTGTGTTTCAATCCACAAGCTGTTCTGTATGTTGTGCACTGCAAGCTATAATTAAAATCATAATCCACAACAGTGTCATAATTGTGCTGCTTGTGGCTGCAAACTAAAGTGTTTGTACAGTATTGTTTGTGTGGTAGTGGTTATTTTTCACACAAATATGCTGTTTGTTCATGCTGCAACATTCTCAAGTTTCTTTTTTTCATTTCAAATCTTGCCTCAACCAGTAAATATTGCGTAGTACATTTTAAAATTTCAACTAATTATTCATTTAAGAAACAAAATAAACCAGTGATTTAAAAAAAAAAAAAAAAAAAAAAACGGTCCTCATTGGTTTAAGTCTCTAATAGACCCCGGACTCGCAATAGTTCTGCACCTAGCCATATAGACTTTGGCCCTTTTGGTTTGGGTGTAATAGATCATGTCTGATTGGAACATGGAGTCAGGGGGCAGGTTTCATCTTAGCTGAACTAACCCTCTCTCTGAGGGAAGAATCTCATGAGGAATTCCTTCAGAAATGAGGGGTGCCACTCCACCATCGATGTGGCATGAAATCATACTGCAAGGCTATCACAAACAAAATGGCCATACAAAGAAAGCATGAAATGTTTATGAGCGATCAGATATGGAGAGATGGAGCACCTGGGGTTATGGGAATTAGTGAAAAGTAGAAAGATTTTCTCCCAGCTGATTTGGCTGGTCACTGTAATCAGACATTCAACTTAGACATTTATTTTTTATGCTATTATACATAACATTATACATACAGTATACTCTTCCCAGTAGAGAAGTTAGTTAGGTGAAGATTAACTACTCAGTGATAATGTTTGGGGCAGAGTTTGCACACCAGAGGTGTGTATCAATTACACATGATTCTGACCTTGAACATTCAGTAAGAATAAGAATATAAATATATAATGTAACCGCAGTATGTTATGTTGAATTTAATGTTTTGTGATGTAAACACACACACACACACACACACACACACACACACACACACTCACACACACACACACACTCACACACACATAAAACTACGCAATTACATTCAAGGTCAATTAAATACATTATTATCACACAGTTAAGTAATTAATTAATTATCGATTATTATCGATTTTATCGATAAGTTGTTGCAGCTCTAGATGCCTTTATTGATTTCATAGTAAACCTGTATATAGACAAAACGGCAGCAGTAACTTACAGTGCTGTTTCTTTAAGCTGACTCAAATCAGAGTAAATACTTAGACTTTTTATATAACTAAATGCTTAGATATTAAACTTTGCATGTAATTAGCTATTCTCCTTAATATGGAGAACTTTGTATCATGTTCTCTGCATTACAGGCAGCAGGACAAATTCAATAAATATCCCATTCTTCTTTGTAGAACACGAATTGTATAAGCATACCGTTTTGTATTAGTGGCTGAGAAACAGAATATCACTGCAATCTAAGATATGATGCAACAGTGACACTATGGTGGAGATAGTGTCTGATCTCTGCTAAAGAGCATAAAGCTGTTTGAGTGTGATGAATGTGTGTTTTGCAATCTCTCTCCTACAATGCCTTGCATAAGAGCAATGTGGCCAAGAAGAATGGGCAAGAATATCAGGATTTAGATATGCAAAGCAGAGAGAAATATATTCCATAAAACTTGCAGCTGGAATTGCAGCCAAACGTGATTCTACCAAATATTGTGTTTGTTTGTTTGTTTTTATATATATATATATATTGCTCCTTCAAATCAGACATTTCAAATTAAATGGATAAAATCCCAATTGGGTCCATTTCCATTCCTGACTGTAACAGTACAAAATGTGGAAAGGTTGTGCAATTATGAAATGGATTGTTCAATTTATTCTCCTACAGCAATATAGTCTTCAAAACACCTCAATGATCTTCAAAGCATGGTCTTACTTTATATTATGTGTCTCTAATACCTACAGTTACAGATAAACTACATATCTCCAACTGTAATGTAACTACTGAGGACGTGTGCACTTGGATATCAGTACTACAGATGAATTACAGAAGGACAAAAGTATCTGATGTAAATACACACATGTGAACCTCAGCTTTGGCTGCTGTAAGTACACATGTACACATCTTGACAGATGTATCAGGATATTATCTCTCAGGTGTAACAGGATAAGAATAATTGTATTTATATGAGCTACTGGTTTTCCAATAAGATTTACTTTTTGATTATGACAAAATATGTCAGTCAGAACAGGCATGCTGATGCAAGTGCAGGTTTCGTTTTTATTATAATAGTCCACAGTAAACAAACAGAATTGCTCAGAGAAGCAATTTTGAGCAATTCTGAAAATGACAAACAGACAGAATGATAGGAAATCAAGGAATAGGCATGAAGTGGGACAACACAAATTGGTAATTGAAAACTGTTGAAAACAACGCTGGAATACAAACAGCTCACCAAAATCACTGGAAAAACCTGGAGTGAGTCTTTTAGGGTTGTTAGGGTGGCAAAGTTTCATGGTTAGTTTCATGAACAGAAGGTTATTCAGTGTTTTACTCCTCTCCCCAAAGATTCCTCAACCCCTTCTCTCTCTCCCCCTACAAAATCATGCTACAACATCTTCTGCACTGAACATCCTATCGCTGTCAAATCCACTACTACTGTAAACACATTACATTCCTTCCTATGCTGCCACTTGTAGCATACTATTACTTTATCTTACACAACAGTTATCAAACGCACAAAAGAACATGGCACTGCTGACCAAAACTAAATGAAAACAACTACCTGTTGTTGTTTTTTGGCTGAGCAGTGCTTATATACTGTACTCCTGCACAAGTTAGATTTATTTGTTTATCTATCTATCTGTCTGTCTGTCTGTTTGTTTGTTTGTTTGTTCAACAACTCTCTCTTTCGGCATATAATGACAATTTAATAAATACTGACAGTGTAAGTGATATTGGTGAAAAAGTCATTCTCAAAAATATTTTCTTAAGAAAGAACAACAATCAGGGGATTTCATATTTTTGTTCCATTTTGTGTTTTTTGTTATGTATACAAAGATGTGCAAAGAGACTTTTGTGCAAAGATTTCATAATACATTTTCCTTTAATTTTCCCCACCGGCTTGTGTGAATTTTAAATGGTAGAGCGATGCTGACATACTGTGATATTATTAGGCTAGGTTATCAGACCATTTAAATTGTAACACCCCCAGTGTGAAGGTCCAGGTTATTTAAATGGATGGGTGTGTCTGTGCTCAGATATGCTTAATTAGAACGCCAGAGATTGGTCATTGGTCATTAGCGTTTGTGGGAGTAATAGGCACAGAAGTAACACTATCTAATTAAATTTGTATGAAAGCTATTTTTTCATGATTGTAAATGTAATAAGTAATGAACGTACTGTGGACTGTTCTCATGCATTTAGAATGTAAGTACTCTCAAATTTAGATGTGTATTAATCCACTTGATTTTGTTACAACACAAATATAGTAAAGGAACACAAATGTACTTGCATATCCTTAAATGTACTTAGTATATATGAATTTACATATGATACTGTATACTCCTGTAATGCATCTATAACAGTGCAACATCCTCAGTAGTTAAAGTTGGATGTTTAGTTTATGTGTAACAACAGCTAATAAAGAGACAATATAAAGTAGGACCCAAACTTTTAACAAACATAATAACATATGTCTTACATTTATTTATTTGTCGCTCTTATCTCTAGTGTCATACAATTGGGACAGGATACAATTGAGTACTTGTGGGTTAAGGGGCTTGCTCAAGGACCCAACAGTTGCAACTTAGCATAACCAGGATTTGAACTCACAAGCTTTCAATCGCAAAGCCACCACTGCCATATCTTTTTAACAAAAATGCATATGAACACACGTGTGGTATCCTTTATTCTTCTTACTCCCATTGAACACCAGAGCTGTGGGTGTTTATACACCATGATGAAGAGTAATTGTGTTGGCACACACACTCAGTGGGTAATGTTATGTTGATATCTGGGAGATAACCAGTGGATTGTGAAGGGCATGATTGGTCCAGACACCAGCTGCTTGCTTTTCTTTAATGTTAAAGAGCTGGAATTATGGAGGCAGTAACAGGGAAAGAGTAATTTACTACACTAGGACATTTTTTATTGTATTTCCTTATTAAAACATGAATGAGTAGAAAATTACAGTGTATGTGGCAGTTCTTCAATTGGGATAAATTGCACAGCTAATCATTTGTGTTTATTTTTTGTTTGTTTTGATTTTCACCAAATTTTCCTCCCCCTTTCAGTCTTTGCCATTTCCCACCCTAGATCTCCCCTATCACATGACAACTACCAACAGGTGATGAAGAAGGCTAACATGTGCTTTCTTTGACAAAAGTGTCTGCATCATTGCAACTGAACACACTCGGAGGCACTAAATTCTCTCTGTCACATACATCAGCTCACAGAGACCACGGTTGGTTGTGCTCTCTTGGATATTGTTGGAATTGGAACTCGCATGTTCTCCACGACAGCTCAAATCCTTTTCTATTGCACCACCAAAAAAAGCCTCACAATTACTTCTAAAGATGACATTTGAACATTTTAGTGTTTTTAAAAAGTGATTTTTATGTGTGTGATAAGTGTGAAAATAATAAAACACACACTGATACACATTTTCTTTGGTGGAAAAAAAATCTTGTTGTTGTTGTTGTTAATAATTGAATTAGACTACATAAGTCGACTTTATCATCTAAGGAAGTCAGGTTTTGACTGATTCTATCATTGTTATTATAAGTTTTTATTTCAATATTTTAATATTATAGTGATTTAAATAATTACTTTTTTATCATTATTTGAGGCTCAGTCCAACAGTGTACATCTCAGTGCAAGGTAAACTGGTCTATAATGAACAATATTTAATTACCATTACTCACTGCATCAGTTAACATTAACAAATGTTAATATTCTTCAGTATTAACAAATCAGCTAGTATCCCATCTATGGTGAATTCTCAGATCAAACAGTTACTGAAGATTAAAGAACAAAGGAATGATTTAACAAATAATGTTTGTAAACAAGTAATCAAGTAAGTGAATACATTCATTAACTGGCACATTTATTTAACATAACTATGTTAATACACTTAGTATAAGTGTAAGTATACTAAGTATACATAAATGAGCAAAAATGTAATTACCGCATGTTTTTAAATGTTGGTGACTTACTGAATTCTAGCCTTCAGAAGCTTTAACTTCACTTCAGTTGATTAATCAAGTTGTTGATTCATATGTAGGTTATTGTGAGCTTAATTTTACCCATGGATAGGTAAACAGTGGTTTAAAAAGATGCTGATTATTTGTTATTATTTATTTGGCTTTTTTTGTTTTAGTATTTTAAAAAATCAGAAAATATATTTACTGTATATACTGGATATAGTACTGTTGAAGCACAGAAAAGAAGGTGAAACTGATGAGCAGACAGTAAAGTGAGGAGCACATTAAATATGGATTGATTTTTCAGGAAGACGTGTCAGTTTTCTGTGAGAAGAAACCGTTGATCCATGCCATGGTTCACACTAAACTTATACATCACCTCAGGACGAAACATTCGTTGTTCAAAAGAACTCAACCTATGTTGTACACTTGAAACAAACAGGCAAATTTGGTAAGAAAAAGTGCCAAGGTGCCTGAACAAGCTCTCTGAGCCAGCTATTGACTTGCTGTACACAGCAGTTGGATGCTGAAGAAGAAATGGTACAAGTCTCTCTTTCAGACAATATATTTGCTAGACATATCAATTATACATAGAGTATCACACAAAAGTGAGTACACCCCTCACATTTTTGGAAATATTTGATTATACCTTTTCATGTGACAACACTGAAGAAATGACACTGTGCTACAATGTAAAGTAGTGAGTGTACAGCTTGTGTAACAGTGTAAATTTGCTGTCCCCTCAAAATAACTCAACACACAGCCATTAATGTCTAAACCGCTGGCAACAAAAGTGAGTACACCCCTAAGTGAAAATGTCCAAATTGGGCCCAATCAGCCATTTTCCCTCCCCGGTGTCATGTGACTTGTTAGTGTTACAAGGTCTCAGGTGTGAATGGGGAACAGGTGTGTTAAATTTGGTGTCATCGCTCTCACACTCCCTCATACTGGTCACTGGAAGTTCAACATGGCACTTCATGGCAAAGAACTCTCTGAGGATCTGAAAAAAAATTGTTGCTCTACATAAAGATGGCCTAGGCTATAAGAAGATTGCCAAGACCCTGAGACTGAGCTGCAGCATGGTGGCCAAGACCATACAGCGGTTTAACAGGACAGGTTCCACTCAGAACAGGCCTCGCTATAGTCAACCAAAGAAGTTGAGTGCACGTGCTCAGCGTCATATCCAGAGGTTGTCTTTGGGAAATAGACGTATGAGTGCTGCCAGCATTGCTGCAGAGGTTGAAGGGGTGGGGGGTCAGCCTGTCAGTGCTCAGACCATACGCCGCACACTGCATCAGATTGGTCTGCATGGCTGTCGTCCCAGAAGGAAGCCTCTTCTAAAGATGATGCACAAGAAAGCCCGCAAACAGTTTGCTGAAGACAAGCAGACTAAGGACATGGATTACTGGAACCATGTCCTGTGGTCTGATGAGACCAAGATAAACTTATTTGGTTCAGATGGTGTCAAGCGTGTGTGGCGGCAACTAGGTAAAGACTACAAAGACAAGTGTGTCTTGCCTACAGTCAAGCATGGTGGTGGGAGTGTCATGGTCTGGGGCTGCGTGAGTGCTGCTGGCACTGGGGAGCTACAGTTCATTGAGGGAACCATGAATGCCAACATGTACTGTGACATACGAAAGCAGAGCATGATCCCCTGCCTTCAGAGACTGGGTCACAGGGCAGTATTCCAGCATGATAACGAATCCAAACACACCTCCAAGATGACCACTGCCTTGCTAAAGAAGCTGAGGGTGAAAGTGATTGACTAAACCCTATTGAGCATCTGTGTGGCATCATCAAATGGAAGGTGGAGGAGCACAAGGTCTCTAACATCCACCAGCTCCGTGATGTCGTCATGGAGGAGTGGAAGAGGATTCCAGTGGCAACCTGTGAAGCTCTGGTGAACTCCATACCCAAGAGGGTTAAGGCAGTGCTGGAAAATAATGGTGGCCACACAAAATATTGACCCTTTGGGCCCAATTTGGACATTTTCACTTAGGGGTGTACTCACTTTTGTTGCCAGCGGTTTAGACATTAATGGCTGTGTGTTGAGTTATTTTGAGGGGACAGCAAATTTACACTCTTACACAAGCTGTACACTCACTACTTTACACTGTAGCAAAGTGTCATTTCTTCAGTGTTGTCATATTAAAAGATATAATCAAATATTTCCAAAAATGTGAGGGGTGTACTCACTTCTGTGAGATACTGTATATCTCCACAAACTGTGATGGAAAAAAAGAAAACTAGTGGAAAATTTGCACTGCACCTTGAAAAAACAGTAAATATGCTTTGATTGGAATATTTGCGATATGATTAATAATTATGTTGCAAATTTTTGATTGGTGCTGTATGTTTCATATTCCTGGGACATTCCTAGGACATTACTAGTACTGTTACATTAGCATTTAATTGGAGAAATCATTTCATCAATCAAATACAGTCCCCTCCAAAACTACTGGAACGGTAAGGCCAATTAATTTGTCTTTGCTGTATACTGAAGACATTTGGGCTTGAGAGCAAACGATTTTTGGATAATGTTGGGTGGATTGTTAATTGTGAAGGGGAGACTGTTGAAAACAAGTACCTGTTTGTCACACTGTGGGAGACTGGATGCTACGTACAGGTGCCTGATGGCTCTCAGATGGAAAACTTGTTGTGTTTTTATGAACTGATGGAAGACCTGAACAGTTTTCTTACTGTGGTGATATAGGGAATGGTGTGCAGAATTAGTGTACAAGGCAAACATTTTTCATAAGTCAACTGAGTTTGTGAATGCAAGAAAGATACAAAATCTTACTAGCATAAGTAAACTGCAGATTCCAGTAATTGCTGTTTGAAATGATTGAAATAAGAAAAAGAATAAGCTAAATAAGTAAATGAAATACATTTAATTTATAATTGGCAATTACATATAAATGGCAAAATACATATGTTGATCCATTTTGAATAAGCCTTGTAATTGGTTAATGGTTTATGAAATAATGCTTCTTGATCTCATTTTGATGCTTAATTAACCTTGAAGTTAGAGATTTCCTTTGATTGGAAGGGGACAAGCCTACCTAAAATATAAGTTACCTTTTGACCACTCACTTTTTCTCTTTTCTCTTTCGCTCCTGTCAAATGGACTGTCTGCTCTTTTTTACATCCTCCTCCTTTTGGTCCATCCTTTCAGAGGTTGCCTCTGCTCCTCCTCGGTACCTCTGTTTTGGCCTCTCACTTGGCTGCCATGGGAGTCAGGGATGATTGATGACCCAGGCATCTAGCTTAAGTTAGCCAGCTGAACGATTCAGACAGCTTTGATAGAAGTGTCCAGCTGATCTGGCAACCGAGACACTCTCTAATGGCACTTGCTGTGTGTGTGTGTGTGTGTGTGTGTGTGTGTGTGTGTGTGTGTGTGTGTGTGTGTGTGTGTGTGTGTTGGAGAAGGTAAGTTATATTTCAGTACAGACTATAGTATTTATAAATAGAAACACTATAGCAAGAGTCCAAAGTGAAGGGAAAGGATATCTGGATTATCTTGTGATCACTCTCTCTCCCTCTCTCTCTCTCTCTCTTCCGTTCTGGAGAACTGGAGAATGTGTGAACCCATTTTTGGCTTGCTCTTGGTCCCTGCTTCCTTCAGGGATCATGACATGAGGCAGACTCATGTCTCAGGCTGCCAGGCCAGGTGAGCATATTTTTTCCTCTCCCTCTAACTCATGCTCCTTTTATAGCCTTCATTTCTCTCGCCAAAGCCATGCCATATGGACAGGCATTTGTGCTGATCTCAACCCACAGACCCGTTTAAAATCAAAACCATAGGGTCACACCATGTGTGTAAGTTTGCATGTGTGTATGACATAGGGGAAAGAGGGAGGACGAAGACCCCGCTGAGCTCTACTTTTGTAGGTGAGAAGGCTGTGTATGAGATGGCTGGAAAAGCAGAACAGGTCCTGTGGCTCTGAACCGCAGAGGATCTGCTGTCACACTCTGGGCTCGCTGTTAGATTGCTTCTAAAAAATAGGTTTGGGCTTTGTGCAAATGCACCTTGTCTCGTACCGATTCTTGCATTTGACTTGTACCCTCGGGCGCTGCTGGTTCTGCCTGTACTGTAAGTTGGTCACAGGTGAATAAAAAAAAATACTTCAGGCTGGCAGCGTTGGGTTAAATAATGGCCAAAGGGAGATTTGTGCATGTTCAGGAATATTTCTAATGCAAGTTTGAGTCAGATTTGGACCTTTTGAATTGTTTTTTTACTAATGCATAATTATAATTACTTACATTATTATCAAATATCTTTAAAAATATTTAAGACCGTAACAGTATTTCTGACATGATGTACTTATGTACTTAATCATTTATTAGAGTAATCACTCCTCCAGCGCTGCATGATGAATTTTCCTCATGTCTGAGATCTCCTGCTCCTCTGATGAAAGAGAATTCGGCCTAAAAGAATCGTAAAGACTGTAACCCTTGCCAAAGTGCTTGTTAATATTCCCATCTGGAGATCCTTTAAAAGCATGATGAATGAATCTGAAACACATGGCTGACGGTGTACATTAGCCAACATTCATCAGGGTCCCAAGCAGTCCAGCACTGGGGTAAAACAACGAACTCCAAAGCAGTTGAACACACATTTTGATCTTAAACATATAGAAACATATTCAGAGCTGAGTGAAGCTGCTTTCATACTAGGCATTTTTATATACAGAAAAAGAGCTGGCAAGAGATCCTTATGTACAGATATTAAAGGAAAACAAAACAAAACAGCTCACACATACAGAGTTCCAGTGCTTTTTCTGTCAAATAAAATGCCTGTTATGTAAGCATGCGACCACAAAAAAGGCTCTGGCTGGAGTGCCTTCTGTGCTAATATGAAGCTGCTTTCACACCAAGCATTTTTTTCTACAGAAATAGCACTGGTCAGGCTGTGTTCTGTTTGTGGACATGAAAAAATGCCTCACGTGGTGCACACAGTGTAACCATAACAATACTAGTCCTAACATATATGATCAAGTAGTATATAATAATAATAATAATAATAATAATAATAATAATAATAATAATAATACAACCCCAATTCCCCAAAAATTGGGACGCTGTGTAAAATGTAAATAAAAACAGAATGCAATGAATTGCAAATCTCATAAACCCATATGTTATTCACAATAGAACATAGAAAACGTATAAAATGTTTAAACTGAGGAAATGTACCATTTTAAGAAAAAATAAGGTAATTTTGAATTTGATGGCCGTAACACGTCTCAAAAAAGTTGGGACGGGGGCTTCAAAAGGTTGGAAAATTAAGTGTTACTCAAAAGAAACAGCTGCAGGTTACTTGGCAACAGGTCAGTAACATGATTGGGTATAAAAAAGAGTATCTTAGAGAGGTAGAGTCTTTCAGAAGTAAAGATGGGAAGAGGTTCACCAATCTATGAAAAACTGCATCTACAATTTATGGAACAATTTCAGAATAACGTTCCTCAACAAAAAAACTGCTATGAAAAAAAAAAGACTACTATCTTATCATCTACAGTACATATCATCAAAAGATTCAGAGAATCTGGAGAAATCTCTGTGCGCAAGGGACAAGGGTGAAAATTGATATTGCTCGTGATCTTCGGGCCCTCAGGTGGCATTGCATTAAAAACAGGCATGATTCTGTAATAGAAATCACTGCATGGGCTCAGAAACACCTCCAGAACTCATTGTTTGTGAACACAGTTTGCAGTGCCACCCCAAAAATGCTGGTTAAAGCTGTATCATGCAAAGAATAGTTGTTGTTGTTGTTATCATTATTATTATTACTATTATTATACCTTTTCAACGTAATGAGGACGAATCAGCTTGCCTGAGCTTTGGCTTGGGAGACAGAAAATTAAGAGGCTTGTGCTTGTAGATCTCTGTATGCAGCTATAGCCACTGTACTACTAGTTCATCATGAAAGAAATAGTACATAATTAGCATCAAGACAAGAGAATAAAGCACAATTTGTTTATTTGGCATGCAGGTAAAGCAGATATAGATACTGGACCAGCTTCTTTTATCGTTTTACATCATGACCATACAATGGACACAAAAAAAGCTGTCCAGAGACCAGACTAAAACTTTGTCACCATGGACAACAGAAGCACTTAACCAATTTCTAAAGAACATTGTAGCTTGGGATAATGTTAAAATGTCTGTATTGTTATTATTATCCTTGTACTTGGCTGTCTTTTCCTCGTGTCCTTTTCCCTCTAAATTACATTTCCTCATTGTGTTACACGTCTGTTTTTTGACAGAAGAAAGCCTCCTTTAATGCATGCTTGGAGTGACTAGCTGATGAGATAACAAGTCATGAGAAGCCATGAAAAGTGAGTTTTTAGAAATTGTTCTCTATGCTTCACTGGAATGTCTTAATCAGGGAAAGTTGTTTCACTTGTTAACATGCCAGTGTTTCAGGTGAGAACAGAGAAGCAAGAGTAAAAAGCCATTGCTGTCATGTTGTTTTGTGTGAGGAACAGCAGATTGCAGGTAGAAAAAAAAATCACTGTCACACTTCTAGTTTACCTGCAGTGAACTCCTTCTTCAGCTCCATCTTACAGCTGCCTTTGGCACGAGCACAAAAGCACATTACTGTAATTAGTGTAGCAGCAGGTCTGTAAGATGGAGTAGATTATAGCTACTTTAAAAAGCAGTCACATGAACATGAATAAAGTTAGCCTGGCTAATAAAGACAATGGCTAATAACCTCAATCGAATAGGAAAGGGCAAGCTAATGTGAAAAAGTAATTCATAACCATTAGTAGATGAATTCTTGTTCAACATGGATGTTCACTAAACTAGGAATTGCATGAATTTTCATTTTTGTTAGTCAACCAGCAATAAAAAAAAATAAAAGAGAGTTATGCATAAGAGAGATTTTTACTGGTTTGTTTACTACATTGTTTTAAATGGCTCAACAACTTAATGCTTTTATTATCTTTCCATTTAAGAGACCCTTCTGATTAATTATTTAGGAGATATTTTAGCATTATGTGCTGTGCAGTCAGCATTTTCCATATAAACGTTTCAAACTAATCTTATTATGAAGTGTTGCTAGCTTTGTTCTCCCTCCATATTGCACTCTCTGGAGTTATAAACTTTCACTACCTTCATCCTCTGCCAGAAAACACATTGGTTCAGCCTTCTTCTCATCCATGTAATGATCTTCAGATTCGTCTTCATTATTAACAGCCCAGTGTACGTGAAGGATTGCTCTTATTTCTTCTCAAAAATACTGAACTACAAGAGCAAGTCTGCAGCATTGTTTGGGTTGATGTAAGTACAAAGTTATGCTGGTATAGATTAATCCTCTTTGTCAGGACAGTGTCTCAGCGAGGGGCATAATGCCCTTCTAAGGCTGGGTTTGCTGTGTAGCTGCTGCTTTTCTTGCTGTGAGTGCCTGCCCGTGTTTATAAAGTGAAATGCCATCCGTCGAACGTACAAGCCCACCAACTGCTCGGAGATGCCAAGCTATGATATCTCAAAAACATCCATACAAGCTAAGTCACTTATCTGCTTAATAATTGATCTAAATAAAACATGTAACTCATGGAGAAATGACAATAACACACAGCTTCGACTCTTAGCTGCAGCAGTGAAAGTATAAGCAATAGATCAGGGTGGAGGGTGGTGGCTTATGAGAAATTCATGCAGGATGGATTGGGCATATTTATTTGGAAATTCTTTGAGTGAGAATTGGGCATGTTTATTTGTAGTGTGTATTTGCACTCGGGGAATGCCCTTGCATAAATATAGCATACTTTAGTAACTGTATTTAGCATACATAATTAGAATACATTAGAATTTCACATATCTTTGCTCCACATGGACCACATGTACATTTTAAACACTTCTCGTGTTGTGTTTTACACATTTTTCCATGTGTTGACTTTTCTTTTTTCTTTCTTCACCTTACTGGACAATTAATATAATTCTAGTACAGTATACTTCTCTTCAAGTATACTCAGACATGCTAGTTGAGGACAGCTGGAACAAGTTTAACATGCTGGTTTTCTCTTTACATGCAACTTCATTACGTGGATATACATGTGCAGCAGGATTAATCCAATCTTGAGATATTTGTGACAAATCAATTTTGCTCCCAAAAGTGAAACCGGAAGTATTTTCTAACACATTATATGTTCAAACACTGAAATCTGTGAAGTTGTGTACACTTCACTCGCTATCGCTATACTGCATATTCACATGGCTTGTGTATGAAACCTCTGTTTGCAAGAGTATGAAAAAACATGGTGGTGACAGAACAGTTGTAACATCTTTCATAATCGTACAGACTCCTGATTCAGAGGCGATTATGAGCAGCACTGAGGCAGAAAAATGTGCACTCGAAATCCTGCTCACATAATAATGAATTACAATAAATGCAGAGTGCATAATGATGTTATCATTTTTCTTTATTCATAGTATTATGTGTACTATTCTAACCATATACCATAGTAACCATATTTACTATGATGTGTACAGTATATAGAAAAAATAATATAAAACGGAGACAAAGGAAGCAAACAAATATTAAAAAGGTAATGTCTTTAGGAGCTCTGCATCATCAATCAATTACAACGCATCTTCAAATGGGTAATTGTTCTTCATGCTTCTCTGCATGTGTTTAATGGACATCCAGTGAAATCCAAGTGGCTAATGGAAATCCAGATCTTTTTTAATTACTTAATATTTTCCAAGATGTGCTCAAATGTGAAGACAGAAGAATGCATGACAGTTTATCATTGATTTTCCTATTGTACATGTAATTGTATTGTTTTATTTATTTTTTTATTTATTTTGAGTGGTGTTACAGTCGACCCATGCAGTGATACAGTTGTGCTGCTTTGTTTGTACAGTACGACAGGACTCCTGGATTCAGTAAAATTTTATAGCACTCACTGATGATATCGGTAAATTGGAATATGAAATGGAAAAAGCAAACATATGCATGATATTATTTGTGAACTATGTACTTGTCATTTAAACTATTGTTGCAAATTTTACCTTATAACAAAAGTATTTTATACCAGTTGTACCAGCTCTACTCTATATTAGAAGCAAACTTATACATGTTAGCATATCAAATGTAAACCAAAGTATACTTGACAATAAATATGCTTCTTTTGGAGTACACTTTTGCTTGTATATAAAAAGTAAACCTATGTATACCTAATAAGTATGCTTCCCTTCCAGTATGAGTAGACATCCTAGTACATTAAAAGTAAACTTAAGTACACTCAACATTTAGTATACTTCTCTTCAAGTATACTTAGACATACGAGTATATTCAAAGTAAACTAGAATATGCTTGGCAATTAGTGTACTTCTCTTCAAGTATACTTAGATGTTAAATATTAAGAACTAATCTTTCCTTCTTTGATATATAACAATTAACTGTGATCTGCAATGTGTTTTTAATGTTCCATGTGGTTTTCATATTAATTTCTCAAGATAATTTTAAATTTTTAAATAAGAACGTTACCTTTCATTCTGTAGATTTGGATTTTATTTACAGTAATGCACTGTGATACAACATACAACAACCACTGCATCTGCAAAGCTACCAGCATTGTAGACAACCTCTCTCACCCCTCTCATGGACTCGTCACCCTCCTACCATCTGGCAGAAGGTACAGGAGCATCCGTACCACCGCCAGCAGACTCCGCAACAGTTTCTTCCCTGAGGCAGTCAGATTACTCAACACCCTGCTGCCTCCCAAAGATCACCTGGGCTAGTCAAACACCTAACCCAGTAAGACTCAAAAACATTGTACACCTGCACTTTACAAAGTTACATCAGTCACTTTTATTATGGAACCTGTTTTTACTGCCAGTATTGCTGCTATACTTATTGTTGGTACACACTTCAAAACAGTTTAGAGTTTACAGCCAATGTTTTGAGTATTTACTCTCTCGTGTATCAATTGTTCTGTTCTGTGTATTTATTGTCCTGCACTTATTTCACACTATTGTGTATTTGCACTTTATGTCTTGCATGCTGTTCTGTGTTGCACCATGGTGTTAGAGAAACATAATTTTGTTCCAATGTATACAAGCTATATAGAGGAATGACAATATAAACCAAGTTGAATTGACTTGACTTGTGATTTTTTTTTTTTTTTTAAGGAATAGGCTTACAATTTCTACTTTATTCCACCAGGAATTATTGTGAGAGTTCAGAGACCCTAAAATTGAGCCAAAAAGAAAAGGTGAGAACCCTTAAACTGCTAACTAATTATACAGTGATCTAAATTAAAATACTTGGATAATCTATGCAGATTCATCTCATCTTCATAGCTGCGTCATTCCATCTCAAGTGGTCCAATACACGTTGCTTGACTGTTTTTTATTATTATTATTATTATTATTATTATTATTATTATTATTATTATTTGAATGAATACCTCTATGTATTGGCATTGCAAATATTTAAAAAATGTTACTTTAACTATGTTTAACTATGATGATCTTTGTGTCATGCCACACAGCCCATTTTGGTTATACAGTTGTTTACAGAAACCTCAATAACTCGGCTCAGGATGGGTTTACTTCCTTGGGAAAAAAATTATCTCTAGTGCACATTACAAGGTACATGTACATTTATAAACATTTTGCACATCCTTGTTCCTTAGACTTAGAGCTTAAGTCCAAAAGTAATGCTCAAAATTGCTCACTGTTTCACTTTTAGGGTCAGTTTATAATAGGAAGGGTTATGTCTCAGTCTTAATTTTTATTAGGGGTACCTAGGTAAGTATAGTGTGCATGCAGAAGATTTCAGGTTTGAGAATTTCCTTATTTATTTATTTTTTAATGGGGAGAGAATGTGAGCTCCATGTACGTAGGACCATCCAGAGCTGAGACATTGAAGTTTACGTAAAAAACTGTATAAACAAAATTTGTTGTGTGCTATGACACAAAGATGGCCATCGTAGTAAACAAAGAAAAATAAAAGAAATTTAAAAAAAACTGGTGTTTTTGCAATGCCAATACATAGAGGTAATCACTCAGAAAAATAGAGAAATTAAAAACAATCAAGCAAACCAACTTTGCAATTATTGGACCACTTGAGATGGAATGACCAGCTGTGTGATACATGCATTTAGCAGAGGTACAGTGAGGGTGGTAACATCAATACTCAAGTCTCACATGGTAGAAACATGCACAAAAAGAGTGTCTGTTTCATGTGTATGCAAAGTCTGGCACACTGGCAGCATCTTTCCTGAGGGACAAAACAGAAACAAAAAGTGTATTATCACCTTCCTTCGGAAGCACAAAAATGCAACGAATTATTTACCCTCACCGGCCAGGCCCCAGGATAGAGAGATTTGCAGTGCAATGCTGATTGTGTGTCCTGAAAGCCTTTGGGGAATCACATGTTCCCTTGGTAACCGGAGAAGGGGAAATAAAATAAAGAGGGCTGAAAATGAAATTGTAGGTAGGATGAGGTGCATACTCTTAGGTGCACACATGTGCTCTCACTCGCACACACACACACACACACACACACACACACACACACACACTTTCAGGAAATCCCTTTGTATCATCAATCTCACCCTTCAGAGCAGGACCCCCATGAGTCTCTGCTGCTGTTTCTGGCTCTCTCTTTCTCTCTGTACCTAGACAAGGTCTCCAGACACCTCCCTCCAACCAGGCCACTGAACCAGCCTGCATTAAAACAGCACACACTCGTATTATATATCGCTGCAACTCTTCAGTCAGAGCTGCATATACCCTGTAATGCAGACCGAAAAGAGTTACAGAAGTAATTGAAATCACATTCTCTGATTCAGGATAAGCTAATAAAGTCTGGATGAGCAAAACATGTAGAACAGCCCCTGGGGAGAAAGCTGAGGAGTGCTGGGCTGCATTTTATCTCCGTTCCCTGCCAGTATGCTTTTGATGTGATGATGCGAGTTTACAATGGGACATGATGCTTCACGCTGAGCTCTTATTGATTACCGGTTTTATCTCCCTCAAAGCCACCTGACACAGAAACACCCTCTCCAGGGCCCCTTCTTAGCCCACATCAAAAAAGCTATTTCACCGCCTTTTGTCTATTACATCAAAGATGAACAAATTACAACTAACTTTTATTGGAGAAAAAACGAAACATCTTGAGCTTTGGTCTCAAAGTGTGTGGCTTTAAATGGTTGCTGATGCTGGAGCTCATTACAAAATCACTTTATGTTAATGGCCCAATCCAGAAAAGTTGTAAGAAACAGCGCTATGGTCCGTTCAGGCCATGAAAAATATAAAATAAGGTCCAACAGTCCAAAAGGCTTCAATGAGTCTGTTAATAAAAATATCACCTAATGAAAATGTTTTTTTTTTTTTTTGCAAGAAAACATTATATAATTGTATACAAATAAAATTTTCTGATGGTGGTTAACTACTTTGCTAACATGCTATATGTTTCTAAAGTCTACATTTGAATAGGGTAATTTTTTAAACAGTAGATATCAGCAATCAACTGGCAAAGATTGACTGTGATATTTGTTGTATTCTATTGTTTAAAAAAGACTTTATCTAATTACATATGCATACATTTGCATGCTTAACAAGACCACATAGCTACTCTTTTTTGTCATACAAATTTGAATGCTACTGCAAAAACAATCAACATGTGGGAACTTCCTCTGCAATATTATCTTTTAGTCTTTCTAAATAGGAATAGAAATGAATATGTACAATTTCATGAATGCAGGTGATCTAGCAAACAGAGATTGTTGTTTCTGAATATACAAAAAAAAAAAATCTGATCTTCGGGACAATTTTAAAAATACAAAGTGGTTTCATGTGTTTCTACTCCAGTTAGCCAGGTTAATAAGGTTTATAATGGACATTGACAAGTATATCATAACGACACTTAAATTGAAATAGACTATATTGTGTATTGGGAAAAAGAGTTTCACAGATATTCCACATTACATGATTGTTTCAAGTAGGTGGAGCTTAAAGCATTTTTCATTCTGAGAACACATTTTAATTAAAATTGTCATTATATTTAAAGCACAAATTGTTATTGAGAGTTGGATGAAACCATTCAATTCAATATGGATTGTAACAAAATAAAAAAAAATGTGAACCCACTGTCTATGCTTCATAGACACCTGGAACCACTTTGAGGACATCCTAAAGATCAATTCCTTAATTATTTAACCATTATTTTGCAGATTTGCAGTTTTTTATCAGTTGAATAATCATTCTCCATCAAAAATTCTATTCTTCCAAAAAGTGCTCTCTGGCACCAAAAATTATGTTTAAAGATCCATAAAAAAAATAGCTCTTTAATGGCATCATTTGATATTCAATAATGTTTTCTGGCACCTGTATATTTAAGAATCTAATACACATTTTAATGCCTTCCACTTGAGCTCTTTAAGTAATCTTTCGACATGTTTACCATTGTCCCATTATGTTCTCCCCTCCACCCTTCCACTGCAAAGAAAATGGAGTGATAAGCCAAATAATTCTCCATCGACAGAGCACTGCACCGTGTCAGCACAGTCAATATTTACACATGCATAACTCTCTGCTTGCATGTAGTGGGATGTGCTGTTATGCCTGACATTTTCAGCCTGGGAGCTCAGAGGAGATAATGGCAGATGTGTTTCCTGTTCTTCCCCTTCTCCGCATTCCTTTCTAACCATCTTTCACTTAATTTCTTTCTTCTTTCTGCGGCAGAATCCTGAGTGTGTCCTGAGATCCGCAGGCCTGCCCAGAATGTGCTCTCGGTTTCGTATGATTTGTGAGACTCGGTGGGGAAGGGAACAGAACTTCTATAGGTTAAAATCTGCAAACAATGAGTCTTGTGAGCATGATGGATGAGCTACATCCTCAGCCATTTGTCTGTGCTTTATCTTCCTTCGCGTTATCAATTGTTATCCCAACTTTGCTTAACACGCATTCCCTGAATGTAGTTCGAGAGAACGATATAAAGGAAGAGAGAAAGAGAGCAAGAAAGAGGAAGATCAACATAGGCTTGAAGTAGAAGTTGAAGTAAGAGGACTCCTCAAAGACTTTCAGGTCCTAATTAAGAGCAGGACTGCTATCTCGTCCTGTGACATTTAGCTGGGCATTCTTGATAAATGTCACATCCATGGTTGTGTGCACAGCAAATGGATGCTTCACCAAGTACTTAATAACCTTTATAAATATGCTTGCCAGGAATTCAGATTCTTTAGTATGTTCACACTTGCATATATACAATGCATACCTCATCAACAAGGTGTGTGCATGTGTATCTCTGTGTGTGTGTAATCTTGGGCTAAATAAGGATGGCAGATGTGGGGAAGATATTTACATATCTAGCATACTTACAGGATGTAGCTATTGCCTATTTGTGTGGGAAGTATTGCGATGCTATTGCACAATTCATTATATTATTCATTTACATATTAAATGAATATTCAGTGTATTTTTTCATTACCAATGCATGAATTTCAAAATAATGATGTTTGTCTACTCATTTATGCCTTTCATGCATATTTTCCACACTTATAGATAGTATCTTTAAGGCTGTTTTTAGGAACATATAAGACATAAATCACCTCCAAATCACTTAAAATAATTACTGTATTTTAACAGAAATCACTATCCTGATTTATGCTGCTTAGACTATTTGTCATTGTCAGTGCAGCATGTCTTTGGTATAGCGTTATACATTTTCTACACAAAATCTAAATTCAATTTTTTTTTTTTTTGTGCCAGATTACATTGAAAGTCATAGCTTTTTGTTGTTGTTTTGTTATTAAATAAAAAATAGTTTTTTTTTTAACCTCCGAAACCATCTGCATCATGTAACAGTCCTGAACTGCATACAATTTATATTTGCATGTCAAGAATATTGCTACATAATGAAAATCCAAATCAACAGGCAAAGTCATGTTTGAAGGAAGACATAATTTGCAGGCATGACAAAGTATGGTCAACGAGATGTTATGTCTTGTTCCCTTCTCAGGGAACAGGGTTACATATGTAACCCAGACATTCCCTTTCCAAGGGAACTCTACGTTGCTTGAACAAGAATACCCACTATGCCATACTGAATCATGTCTGTCAAAAATGTCTTTGATGTGTATATACACACAAAAACACTTCTTGAACAAACATAGTCTTACAGCATACCCTTGGGTAATGCTTTAGAGGAAGCCACACCCTCGAGTTTAACCACCTAAGTCTGCTTGAATGTGTCCGTGTAGAATCCCAAAACCTTAGTTACTGGTTCTACTGGCAATCTTTATACCACAAAAGAATAGACATGTATTAGAGCATACACTTCCTTGTGGATAAAGCTCTAGTATTGAAAATGTTCTCCCAACCTCGGTTGAGAGATGCTTAGGAGTTGGTTCCCCCTCAGAGGCCAGACTTATAGCCTACACTGCCTCGACAGGGTTATGATATCTGAAAACTATACTCGGAGTTGATCAAAGTGGAGCTACCAGCAGTAGACTTTTCTGGTTTTGACGAACCCCCTGTTCTGAAAACAAAACTAACGGGAAAGAAGTGTGGCCTCAACCACTCCATTCCCCGGGCCTTAGCCCCTACCTCGGTAGGATATCAGTCTTCAACAATAGTCCAATTTTAGATATTAGAAGAGATATTTCCTCAGAAAAACCCTGCGTTCTTTTCAGCTCTACCAGACACAATTGAAATGACGGGGTTGGGGGGGTGGGGGGTTGGGGGATATGCGAGAGTGTGCAACATTTATATCTTATCATGACAAATTAGTGCTCGAACTATGATGAGCCTGGTTTCAGTTAACGCAATATAAGCTCAATTACATTCCTAAAGACCCACGAGAAGCCTTGGGATGGATGACCCCTCAAGATCAACCCCCGTCCTTTAGGACCCCTCAGGAGACCTAAAATACTGCTTCCTGTGGTAGGGACTTTTCCCATAAATTTGAGAAAAATATTTCCTCAGAAATATTATAGACTCATAACTGCCCCAACAGCCTCAACTGAGGAGCGGGGGGAGAAATGTCGATGTGGAAAAAGTGACTTTAGATAACAGTGTCCAAACTGGATAAGAAATATTTCTGAGGAAATATTCTGCATTCATAACAGCCCAACAGGTTCGACTGAAGGGAGGGGAATATGGATGCGAGAACGTGTGATTTTCAGATCTTATCGTGACAAATCAATACTCAAACTGAATGTGCCAACGATAAAATGAGCATAACACACTAAAACTGCAGGTAACACAAACCCAAACTCAGCTGCATTCCCGCACCCTGGCAGACTCAAGGGAGCAAGAGACTTTTTTTTTAAGTGAAAGTATTATAGGTTCTTTACCCTGGCCAGCTCACTGAACAGGGAGATAAGAACAAGGGAGATCATTGAATAGATGATGCCCTACAGAAATACTGGGGGCAATCACAACCTCAAAGTCCCCGATACCCCACTTTATCAGCCCCTCAGGACTACTTCCTCCTTCTAGTGCTTAGAGTGGTCCTCAGATCCATTCTTGTACCTCTGGAGAACTGGGATTGTGGCTGGCCGGACCCACTGCCTCTGCATAGGGGGACGCGGGCAGCCACACTAGCTCTCTGTTCCTCCCTATCAGTGCTAGTCCCAGCCCGAGGACTACTTGAAGCCCTCGGGAACTCGAAGCTGCAAGAGAAGAATTCATTGAATGGCTCTGACTGTTTCTTCACTTCCCGAAACCTGTCTATGACAGTATTTTCTGCGTTGCTGAACAAGCCAGCAGGAGAAACAGGGGCATTATTTCCAACAAATTAAGCCACAGATGCCTCTCCGTGACTACCAAACTAGCCATAGAATGTCCAGTGGCACCAGTTGTCTGCGTCATGGCACAGAGAGACAAATGTGTGTCTTGTCAGATAGCCATAACTGCCTAAGGACCAATACCGTTTCCGCTATCGAGCTCTTTTAACAGGTCAGCTTGATAAGCTTGAAGCACAGCCATAGTATGCAAAGCCCCACAAGCCTGCTGTTGCATAAGCCTTGCCCACTAACTGTGAGGACACCCTGCATGACTTCATAGGCAATAGCACAACACCCGTAAGTGTGCTACCATGCCTGGAGAGCCCACAAGCATCTCTTCAACCTGTGGCAGCACAATGTAACTGTACCCCAAACAATGGTACCATAATTTGCCATCACAGTTGAAAACTCAACTGGAGTACAGGTTTTCCCATGATCTTGACACTTTGGCATGAAGCTTTGGAAAAAAGGGGAGCTTCTTGCCAGGCGAGGATTTTTTACTACTGATGAGGAAGCGCTAGTCTAAGGCGCCATCTCCTCAGCTAGCCATTTTATTTTCAGCTTCTCCACAGCCCTTGTCACAACCTCTAGCAGCTCTTTATAGGATTCAGAGAGCCGCACGGGTTGTGCTTCCTCCTCCATCTCCTCAGAGGTGGAGACGGCAGGCTGATTTATTAGTCCCAGGGGAGAAATCACACTGCAAGCTCCTGCTGGGACTGGATACTTGGAACTGAATGAAAGAGCAAGTGAAAGGGACTCGCCCATCTCTTGCTCTTCCTCAAGATCCATCTGAGACCCCCATGATTTGAGCCGGCAGGCTGCCTCTACAGTAGCCGGTCCCAATCCAAGAGGCACAGTTGCTCAGCTCCTTTTATACGAGAAGAGAGCCAGCTGAGTATTTTTTTAGGGTCAATTTCTCACAGTGCATGCAGACAGCCCCCTCAAGTACTTGCCTAGCGTGATCTGCTCCCAAACATTTAACACAGAAAGTGACATTTTTAATTCTGTAATATGTGTACTCACTTTTGTCTTTAAGTGGGTTTTTTTAAACCATGTTACTAAGTAATAGGTATTAGTGAAGTAGTTAGGCTATGATGAGACACTTCATCATTCATCCAATTCATCTACAATGGATATAAAAAGTCTACACACCCCAGATTTTTGTGATGAAAAAATGAAACCAAGATAAATCATGAACTTTTTCCACCCTCACTTGTCAAAAGGTATAAATCAAGAGAAGGGTATAAAGGAATTTCCAAAACATTAGATGTGCCATGGAACACCGGACAGGAACAGGATGTCCCTCCAAAATGTACAAAAGGACAAGACAAAACCTTACCAGGTAGGATGCCAAGAGACCAACAGCAACAGGAATAACTGTCAAATACTGATTACTCTGTGCATGTGACAACATTCTCTTGTATTCTTCACATGTCTGGGATATGGGGTAGGGTCGCTAGAGTGGAAGTGGAAGCCATTTCTCACAAAAAAAAACATCCAAGCCCAACTAAATCACCCCAAACCATGTGGCAAAATGTGTTATGGTCTGATGAGACCAATTCCAAAAAGTATAATATATACATCATTCCAGAAGGTATGTTTGGTGAAAAAAAAAAGCACATCATTAAAAGAACATATGATGCAGCATCATGCTTTAAGGCTTTTTTTGTTTTGTTTTGTTTGCTTTTTTGTTTGCAATTTATTTATTTATTTATTTATTTATTTATTTATTTATTTATTTATTTACCTGAACAGGGGCTTTTATCAAGATGGAGGGAATCATGAATAGCAACAAATACCAGTCAATTTTGGTGCAAAACCTTCAGGTATCTGCTTGGAAGCTGAAGATGAAAAGGAATTTCACCTTTCATCACAACAATGTATTGACAAAATATTGCCAAGACAGGATGTGCCATGCTGATAGACACTTGCTCAAAATACTGACTGGTGTAATAAAATCAAAAGGTGCATCAACAAAGTATTAGTTTATGGGTGTGCACACTTATGCAACCAGGTTATTGTAAGTTTTTTCATTTTCCCTTATTCCGCTGAAAAAGTTTTTGATTGTTTTTCACTTTGTATACCTTGCAATTGCACATTAAAAGTGGGAAAAGATATGACCTGATTTATCTTAGATTCATTGTTTTACTGCACAAAAACCCTGCCATTTAACATCGATGTGTAGACTTTTTATGTCCACTGTAAGGCTAGCAGTGTAAGAAAGTCATGTGGTTAATTAGCCTGTATCTGCTTCATTGCTGTCAGTGTGATAGTAGGCAATTAAATGTGAGGATATTAAAGCTAATTTCAAAACACTTTTAAAATTCCTTCAACACTTGCAGCACAGCTGGCAATGCCATCCTATGTCAATGTATGTAGCTTTTTACACAGGTAAATGCATGGAAGCGCAGCAGCAAAGTATAATATTACTTTCTTTTTTTGCTTGCTATGGATTCAATCTCTTAGAAAAAAAAATAAAAAATACATGAACAAATCCATGTGACATTTTAGATTTGTGACTTTTTCCCCCCTTTTCCACCAGTCACGTTTAATTAGCATTTAACTATAATTATATTGTGGTAAATGATATATATTATAAGTGAGATTCTCTCTGTGTGACTTCTTAACTTGCTATTTAAAGGTTCGCTCTTCATACAAATTAACTCTTTTACTCTATTATAGATAACTGATCTGTTGGGAAATGAATGAGCGTTATGTTTGTTTAGAAATGTGCCCTGAGTTTTATTAATTACATACTCTTTGAGCCATCATGTGTTGTTTTTCTCAAGCTGATTTTGTCTGGTTTGACGCAAAGGCTCATTATGTGTGATTAGTTGTGACAATTTAGCAGGTTCTGAGATATTCTATCAGTTCACTGTGTTTGTACATGGCTAAAAGCATTACTGACTCAAATGGAAGCAGCGCCAACACAGATATTTAGCACAAGAATAAAATGTGAGATGATACCAGCTAATCATAGATGCAGTGTGATAATAACTCCTTTGAAACACTGTACTTTTACAAGTAGTACATAGTACATGTTTTCTTGCACTTTTACCTTCTGCGTAATCTCGTACTATTATATTTATGTATATTGTCTTTTGCTGGAAAAGCCTTTGATATGCATATATCTGGGATATGCATTTTAGATTTATGCAGGTTTCTTACAAAGATGTTTATCTGATTAAATTGAGAATCTAAAAATACACTTATGGGTTTTGAGGCTCTTTTATCTCACGCTGTGCACTGCTCTCACTGGACCTGGCTCCTGAGTAATTACTCTGCATGCGTCTATGTGTGTTAGAGCATATTTCAAGTCGCCTTGTCCCGTATTGCTGCACGGTGGCTAATTGCCTCTCCTGAGGAATAATTATGTGACAAAAGTGAATGTAATGGTGCTTTAGCTATGCACATGATCAACGCAAGATGTGTACTTCATCTTGCACTGGGTTTGCAGTGAACTATTGTACTGAAATTGAAGTCTAAGTCTATAGTGTGTGTGATAGCCAGGGCAAACCTTTCACATTGTAAAATGTTGATATTTATTATTATCTTGTACTGCTTTGTGTCTATTGTTTGCATGTATCTCAATCAAGTAATTTTAGAGTATTTGACTTCTGGTTATCACCAAAGGTGAAAAGGGATAAAACTGCATTTAAAGATTTCCTTTAGAATTCCACTACTACACACAAATGCGTTTATTTACTAAAAGATTTCATTGCTTCCCTTTGCATTTAATTTAAAATGTAATAAATAAGGTTATAAGATTTAATATTTATTAAAATATAGGTTTACATAAAATATACAACTAAAATTATAATAACTAAAATTATTAACTTTTTATAAAATAATTAAAATATATGGGTAGTGTATGTGTTATCATTTTTATCCTCCTCTTTAGTCTTATTACCTAATGCTCTTTTTTATTTTGATGATCTGATGGACAAGGAACACTGTGAACATTTTTACAGCTGGTATCTGGTTACAAACTAAATTTATTATGAATAAGTCAATATCCGTACAACATGTAACTATCAAATGATCAAATTGTGATATTCACTATGTGCGATAATCACACTTCGCGATCAAGCTTTTAGAGCTTTGCAGAAAGAATTGGCATGACTGTAGAGTAAATAATACATTTCTATGTCATTTTGGTAAAATATATTTGTTTTCTTAAAGAAGTGGTTTATTGTTGGCTGAAAATGTTTACCAGAATTCAGTCACAGCAACATTTTTCCAGATCAGCATACACACAGTGGATATAAATAGTTTACTGTACATGCCCCTCCTAAACGTTTTTGATGTAAAATAAAAAATTAAATAAATAAATAAAAATGACAGAAATTTTTCTTTAAATTAAATTAAAGAAAAAGTTTTTTTCACCTTTAATGTGATACAGCAACCAACATTTTTTAAGTTAAAAACAAATATAAAAGAAAATAATAGCGATACCAAATATAATAATGTTGATATAATGTTAGAAATAAATAAAGAGAGAACAAAAGAAGAAAGAAAGAAAGAAAGAAAGAAAGAAAGAAAGAAAGAAAGAAAGAAAGAAAGAAAGAGAGAGAGAGAACTTTCAATAACTTGGTTGCATAGGTGTGCATAAGTATTATAACACAGCACTCAGGCTTTTTGGATGATAGTCTACCAGATTAGCACATTTTGAATAGACAATTTTGTTCTACTCTTCTTTGAAAAAATGCTCCAGATTTATCAAGTTGTGAGGGGATCTCCTATGCATAGCCCACTTTGCAGTCTTTGCACAGGTTTTCAATAGAATTTAGCTCTGGGCTCTGACTGGGAATTCCAAAACATTGCTCTTTGTCTTCTAAAGCCATTCCTTTGTTGACTTGGATTTGTGCTTTGGATCTTTGTCATGATTGAAAGTGAAATTTTTCTTCACTAACTTCATCTAAAACCGTGTGTCCACCAAAGCATTTTTAGCCCGCTGAAAATGCCAGGAGCTCTTCTGAAAAAGCCCAACTGGGGCGCATGAGAGCTCTTTGAAGGTGCAGCATTTTTTCAGGTGAGGCACTTTGATTGCTATGATATGGAATATGCGCAGAAATAATGTGTTACTGGTATCTGATCTCACAGATAGTTTGTTTTATCGGCAAATATTGAATATAAAAATGTCGACATGAGGTAAAGTACTTGCTCTAGCCCTGGCTTTGGATGAAGGGATGACTGAAGCATGTAGAAAGAGAGGACAGACCCATATGTGGGTTCATGAGATTTTCTAGGCGAGGAAACATCTCAGCGAGTACCATTGTGTGGTCCAAAAACTGAAGTTTGACATACTTACATACTTTCAAATGAGCAGGAATTTGAAGTGTTGCCCCAGAAAATTGAACCTTCTATAACAAGGAGCGACACAAATTACCAGGAGGCCATTAGCTCCTCCTCCCTGGCCCTCCTCCACTGTAATTGGATGGCTGTTCAAAAAATGACATGATTCCTTTTATCTTGACTAGAGTCTGAGTCTCAGCTGATGAGAAACAGCCCCAGCATGATGCTGCCACCTCTATGCTTCATTGTAATTATGGTATTCTTTGGGTGAGAAGCTGTGTTGTTTTTGGGTGGCTGTGGCTCTGGTGGTAGAGCGTGTTGTCCACTAATTGTAGGGTTGGTGGTTCAATTCCCATCCCACGTGACTCCACATGCTGAAGTGTCCTTGGGCAAGAGACTGAACCCCAAGTTGCTCCCGATGGCAAGTTAACGCCTTGCATGGCAGCTCTGCTACCATTGGTGTGTGAGTGTGTGTGTGAATGGGTGAATGAGAACCAGTGTAAAGTGCTTTGGATAAAAGCACAATATAAGTGCAGACCATTTACCATTTACACCAAATATGTCTTTTAGAATTATGGCCAACAAGTTCTACCTTGGTTTCATCAGACCATAACACAGTTTTCCATATGCTTTGGCAAAATTTCGGAAGACTTGGATATTTTTTTGTGTGAAAGTTCTTATGTCTAGCCACTCTACTTCACAGCCCAGAAATACTGTATGAAGTATGAAGAATACATTGAGCTTATTGTCACATGCAGTGAGTAACCAGTAGTTGCCAGATATTCTTGCAGCTCCTTTAATGTTGCTGTAGGTCTCTTGGAAGCCTCCCTGATAAATTTTTGTCTCGTCATTTCATCCATTTTGAAGGGATGTCCTGTTCTTGGTGATGTCACTGCGGTGCACTATGTTCTACTATGTGTTGATAATGGCCTTCACAGTGTTCCAGGTTACAAGTAATGTATTGAAAATTATGAGCACAGTCAAATGTTTATATTTGTTTTACTTGGATTTTGTTCAATTGCAGGACCACATTAATGGTTAAAATAAATAAATAAATAAAAAGATCAGAGATGATTGACCTTGGTTTAATATTTTACATCAGAAAAAAACTGCAATTTTAACAGGATGTGTAGTCTTTTTAAATCCACTGTATATATTATACAAGGCACAAGCAAAAGTGTACATGCAGCTGACATGATTAATTATGATTCATTTAAAATATTTATATATACAAAATGGTGCATATATAATTAATTCACTCACTTCCATCACCCAAAAGCACATAGCTTATTAAAGATCCTCTATCCAACTAATAAGCTTTATTTGCAGTCGTAACAATGTTACAAAGGGGAAAAAAGACACTGCCTCAGGTTCCTAATCCTCTCTTCTAATGACATCATGGAGGAGCACCAACCACTGCAGGGTTGCAGAAATGGTCAAGTGAATCCAAGTGAAAAATGAAGGCTTCAGCAGATCAAATATATTATTAGGACCTTTTTTTTCACCTGGGGGCTGTCACATGCTTGGTGGCACAGACAGGCTTGGGATGAGTTTTGTCTCCCCATACTCACATTTGATAGCACTCATTTTCACCAACATATGTGTAGAGGAATATGACACCCTCAAATAGAACATGAATAAAAAGACAAGACTACCTGCAGGATTTGGTTTGAGAGTAAAATAGTGACTGGTCATGAAGAGGCAGCCCTTCGAGTACATTAGAAATATGTGTTGGAGAGCACATCGCACCCTCACTGACACTTGTAGATAGGTGTATATATAAGTTGGACATTTTTTAAAAATCTCATTTTGATCTCCTCTGTAGCCTCTTCCCACTATAGCAGATTGCCTTCCTGTGGCTTGACTGTCATTAACCCTTAAACACATACCTTGGGTCGTTAGCGAACCGTCTGATGTCATTCAGTACCCTTCCCCTCTTTATTTTTTTCCACATTAGACTTCCACCTTCTTAGTATTCCTCAATTTATTTATTATCAACAGTATAACAAGAAAATATTAAATTGTAATAGTGTAAGTATATTTTTCTTTGCAGCAATATTGAATCTCTCACAGATCAGTAAGTGCAATTCTCTTTTATTCCTTAAGGTGGGAATGTTTGGTGAACAGTTATCATGTAATGTATATCATAATGACCCCAGCCATAAGAGAAACATTACAAAACTTGACATGGCTCAGCAATTTACTGCAGAACAAGTTTCTAATCAAATATTAGCATCATTTGATGGTGGGATCTGATGATGAAGATGTCAGTGTACAAAATACTGATCTTGATGATTATGAACATGATAATTGACTATTGAGAGTAATGTATTGAGTGATCCAGATCCTGAATATGAGCCAGATGCTGAATTTATCGGGTGAAGTGCCATATTTGCCTATCATAATATTACTTGATAATATTGTTTTTAGGCAGGGGTGAAACCTGGCCTGAGCATTCAGGGCTGTAGCCCAGCCCTGAAGCTTTTTTTTAGGCCCTGAATAATTCTTCATTTGGAGCTGTTTGTCACTACGTAAGTGAACTTCAGAAAAGAAGTAATTTTATGTCTTCAGTGAATGAAGCCGAGACCAATCAGACAGGGTTTACATGGAAACACACGTGTCTTATTGACTGACAGCTCTCAATTCTGCCAAACGCTAGCTCATAAATATACATCTGTGATATATGCCAAATTTTTGTTTTGAAACATTAACATCCTCTGATGCTGAGCAGGAAAACAAGGTCTGTAAATGTCTATATGAGTTCCAGTTTACATGAACATGATATGAGCAGAGCATAGGGAAAGATAATGTACTTTGCATGGCACTGTTGTGCAGCTTGGTTGTGCCTCCCATTGGCTAGTGACACCAAACTAGCCTAGTTAGAAAAGTTTTATATTGTATCGGTCTGGTAGTCCTACAAACAGTGACAACACCCGAGGCAAGTTGTATGATAAATCCAACTTTTTCTGATCATGTCATACATTGACAGCTAAGTTACCTCAGCTTCCTTAAAACAAAACTTAGGCTACTAGCTGAGCTGGAAAAAATGCATGAAGAAGAATCTGGGCTCAGCCACGGATGATTAACAGTCCAGCTAACACCCCTGTTTTTAGCCATGAAAATTATATATGATACGAAAATATTAAATATTGTAATTATTTTAATTTTGTTATGGTGACTGAAACTATTGAATGAAATTGTTTCAGCACGTGAATTAGTGCGTAATTTTAACTATGTATATATTTTTATATTTTTATTGACAAATAAAATGTCAAAATATAACGAAATATGCTGTATTTTATTATTTTGTAATTGTTAATGGAATATTAGGACAGTTTTATACTATTGGGGTATTTTAGAGATCCAGCTGTGTTACATATATACTTCGGGTTGCTAACGACCTGAATATGTAATAATGATTGGCGAAACATGTATGCATTTAAGGGTTAAGCTGGGAGGGCAGTAAGCATGGAATTATCATTGCCTCAGAATATGTAAATATTATGAAAATTTTAACAGTATTGCAACAGTGAAATTCATTCTCAAGGCTAGAGTCACTGTCATGCCCATCTCTGCAACTATCATGATCATCACCCCACAACTTCATCACATGACCTCCACTCAAGCACCTATCCCTGCTCGAAGTCACCTGATCATTAATGACACTCACCTGTTTGCCATTAGTGTTACTTTGTGAAGTCTGTTGCACCTGTGACAATTTCAAGTATTTACTATCTCCTTCTTAATTAGTGTTTAACTATAACCTGTTTTACATTTACTGATTTAGTCTTGTATAATGTATGCCTTTTTACTGAAAGCCTGACCTCAAGTTTCTAAATATTGCCTTGTCCTTTTGTTTGTCTGCTACATTGGGTTTAATGAAACCAGAACACCTATGCTTGCATTCATTTGTCTGCTTCATGGCACACTGAAAATATTACTCAAATTTGCATACAGTGTATGTTAGTGGAACAGTCTGCCTTGTCAATTTTATGACAGTGAGTGTAATGAATTATCATATTTGTAATGATGTTCTATGAAACAAATAGGTACACCCTGTACTTTCTCATAACCTAATGGAGGTACTTTGTTCTGACTCCTTTTGTATTTAGATTTGTGTGTTGCTCACCTATTCTATACTCACTTTTCTTCGCTTTATTTGAAGACCAAGGAGACCAAACTCATAAGCAGTTACACACCGTTTCCACATAGAGCAAGAACGTCCTCAGCTCACCCTCAGCATCGAGATATCGTCCCCTGGGAGGAGGATGTGCGGCCATGGGATCTAGTGCTTCCCATTGCCCTTCATGATGGATGTGTAGCATGAGGAATGGGTCTCTCCCCGGGGCCCCTCTTACGTCTTTTTCTGGGTTAAACAGCATCCTACATCACACCCTTCTATACGTTCCCATGCAAGAGTGTGTTTACCAGGCTGTGAAAGCACTGCAATCCATTTCCTCTCAACATCTCAGGTTATGATGAAAGGAAACTTTAAACAGCACTTTAAAGGATGTCATAACACTTCGATTGCAATGGGTTTGAGTTTGAATGGCAGTGATTTTAATTGACTTTATTTATGTTTTCCCAGCTACAATGGCAACAGTGGATTTAAAAATTTGACAATGCTTCCTCTAAAACTATTATAACTGAGTGAGAAAATATCAGGGATTTCTCAAGCGATGAAACTGCACTGACTCAATAAATAATAGGATGACCTGAACAGCTAACTATATAAAGCCTTGGATGGGTTGAGAATGCTCTATATGACGGTGCCTTTACTAATGTGCTATAGTATAGATTTATTCTAAAAACTGTGGACAAATGCAATGCTCAAAGCACTGGCTAAAACATTTTTTTTTAAACATCTAAAAAAAAAAAAAAAAAAAAGGCTTGTGTTTAAGGACACAGATGTACAATAAGACTGCACTAAACAAGGGAAAACACAGGGAACTATATGTCTAGCAGTCTGGGGAAACCCATCAGATGTCGCTCTGCTGTGGATTAAGTTATTACACTTTAGCTTAATAATAATTCTTAGAAATATAATCACTGATGTTGCTTATTGGATTGCACGTGCAGGTGGTACATTAGGTGGAACACTTGCTTTCAGTAGCCTGTGAGCTCAGGATAATATTAAAACAGGTACAGATAATTCCAATTAATGATGTAAATATAAATAATTTACTATTCTATATATTTATTATCAGATACCATAGGGCTTATTGGAATTTCTATATCATTAATTCGCCTAAGGTCCTAAGTAAAACGCCATCCCTTCCCATTTGGTTTGTGTACAGGGTTAACAGATGCGTTGTAAGGAGATACTGTATAAATGACCACATCCTGTGCAAGTAAAGAATCAATCACCGGCTGTATGCCTAACTCCTTTTCTGCTGATAGCAGATATTGCTTACAATAACCGGGCCGAGTAGCTTTGCGGTTCGCAGCATAAGGGTTTGCCTTCATGAGCCCTACTTCATTAGTATGCATTGCCCATAAAGTTTTAGGCCTCTGCCTAACTTCAGAGGATGCTTCGTGCATGGCAGACAGAAGAGAAACACAAATTAGGTGGAGTTAACAGAGTGAATCTGCCATCATGCATTGTAAGAGAACACTTCAATTTAAACATTAAGTTTCTACCTAGTAGGGTGAAAGGAGAAGATGGAATGATGACAAATTTGTGATAAAACATGATATCAGAATCGTCAGGAGATGTGACATGTAGGGAGTGTGTTTTTGGAAAGGTGACAGGAGCCCCATTTATTCCCACAGAGTTAATTCTAGAGCTTGATACTCTCCCTTCGTACTGTCTACCAAACGAGGTGTGAGTGGCACCTGTGTCAATCATGAAAGGGTATGATTTACCTCGACACAAAGGTAAATAATAGGCAGTGTGTCATAATGTGAACTCAGTACAAGAGAAAGCATAGAAGGGGTTCCTTCACTCTTTGGGCATCCCTGTTGGTTTAGTTGAAATTGCCACTGGGGCAGATTGTGGCTGATTATTTTTCAAATACCTATGCTTTTTACAGCACTCCCTTTCCCAGTGACCCAGAGCATGACAGTAATGACAAATACCTGGCCATCTGCCTCTCATATTACATTTATGTTGGCGTGAGGGGTGCGAGGATCATTAGTATTAGTAGAGACCAACACAGTTTTAATTGTTTTGTTTGTCAGTGGCTTCAAAAGCCCCAGAGGATTCCATTTCCCTTACATGCGTGGCAAAATCTTGGCTGCCATTGTCTGCAGATTTTGTGTCGTAATTCTAATGGGTTGAGCGCACTCGATTGTTTAGACACATGTTTATAAATAACATGGAATGTTCTCCAGTTAAAGGCAAACTTAATTTTTTTCCCATTCACTCTGGGATTCATGGGTATGCTGGTTAGTGTTAGCACATGTGAAATATCCTGTTTCCTGCGAGTTCTTCGCTGCAAAAAATGTGCATAACTCAGCATAAAAGTTAGAGAGACGATCAACACTATCATGGGTTAAGTCCACTGTGAAAATGCCTGCAATTAAGAGTTCCTCGGTGACATCATGCCCAAGGACCTTTAACAAGATACAGCAAAAATCTGGACCCGTTAACTGAGCATATCTAGTCTGCTGTTTAAGTGCATCAACAAAATGATCAGGTTTTTCTGTCGAAGGCAAAGCATCACACATTGCTTTTATTTATAATAATAAATACTAGGAGGTTTCATTTAAAACTTTTTCCTACATGTATGAAAAGTGCAGTGACACTGGGATCGGCGCTACAGCGTGTTTTGGCTCCTTCTTGCTCTGAGACAGGGCTCTGCTTATCTGCGGTGGGCTCTGTTTGCTCAGTAAACGTCGTAGATTTTGTCTTTTTCTTCTCTTCGTCAATATACGGGGAGGGGGCGCACTAGGCATTGAGCTAGAGGCCATAACCAATTTTACTGTTTGTAGCTTTTTGGCTTTTTCTTTTTAGACGACTTCACGGATTTAGGCTTTTTTTTCTTTTATCGGAGTGTTCATCATCCCACTGGGTTTTACTATCTTTCCATGTGGATGAAGTGCATTTCATGTATTCATAATCCCAGCCGGTATTTTGCCAACTCTCCTAAACACACAACTCTGCCGCGAGTAAATGCGCCTCATCAAATGTTCCATCACGAGGGTAAAGGTCGAACTGAGGCTGACTTTGCAGCCTGCTAAATTATCGAAGAAAGGTTGCACAAAAACACCTTTACCTTGGTCATAAATCCACTGATTTGATGTGATCCTAGATCATTTCCACCCATAGCTTATAATTTATTAATCACACTTTATAATTTAATAATCATGAGAGGATATCAGATATCAGTGTTGGTTAGAATGTTAAATCAGATAACAGGTATCAGATGCTTTGTCGAATCACGTGGTAACCTATGCCTGTGGAAGCACCGTGGAAGCACCATGAAATAAAGCAGCGTGATATATCAACCTATGTAGTTTCTTTTGAAGTAGTAACAGCATTTGTCGAATCACGTATGCACAGCATCTCTAAGACATGTTCATGGAAACACTATGAGTCCAAAATGTGATATTTTATCCAGTACTTCAAGATTTATTCACATATCTAGATGGAGGTAGAAAGAATTAAAATCATTTACTTATATCCATCCAGATACTCCTGCTTCTGACACCAGGAAACTGTTAAATTCTTGTCCGATACCAGTCACAGAATCAGAATTTGGACCCTGCACTGGCTGATTTCCTTACGTCTGAGCTTGGGAAGAAGTCACACTGACACCATGGTCCAGTGAAAGCTTCTCAGCTTAATGATACAGAAAGTATAGTATATATACACACACAGAAATATTGATAAAGAATTATAAATGTCAAAGGTCACAGATAAAATCAGAACATCTATTACATAGGTTCAAATGACATAAGAACTAATGACGTCTTTTCTACCAGATAATATTAAGAGGAAGAAGAAGAACTGAGAGAGAGAGTGAGGGCGATTAGGAATGCTCAAAACAACACATTCTACGAAGACAAAACAATTTAGTTCCGGTACATCGTGACACAAACTAGAGACCTTCAGAATTGAGATGCAGAGACATTGCTATGAAACTTATCACCCTATCAATTCAATCACTCCACACAATAGGCAACGAGTGAGATTTTGCCCCCAGCATGGTTCTATCCTATGCCTCACTCCAGAATGTACTCTATGTACACTGTATCATATCAATCTATGTATCAAATCATATATCACATCTATGTATCTATGTATCTATCTATCTATCTATCTATGTATCTATCTATCTACCTATCAAGACCCCTATTAACCTATGACACAAAACATTAACAACATCCTGGTCTTTCCTATGTGTATTCAGAATTAAGTATACTATACTTAAGGCAGTTTCTATTTTCTTCTAGAGAATATGCAATAAATATCAGTCATTTGAACAGTTTCTAAACTGAGATTTTATTCCCATGCTTAAAATACTCCAACCCTGGTTGTAATAACCCAAATCTGCAGAACTGTCACATTCCTCAGAGCTCATTCGCAGAAGTGATGTATGTGTCCAAAAGATCGTTCTCTCACACTGTTAAGATTAAATATAAACTTGCAGGCGGTGACATAGGAATCGCTCTCTGTGCCTCCGTTTATGCATTACCACTCCTGTTGCTTAATTAGCTGCTATTAATTATGGAGATGGTGTGAGTCCAGATTATGCAGAATCAACATGACCGTCGACGGAATCTAGATCATTCTGTTGTTTCGGCTGATGGGGAATACAGCGCTGGCATTTGGAGCGTTCATCATCCATTTCTTGATGGCATAAAAGCTCCCACGAGTGCTGTTTTATATGAGGAGATATAATGTTCCTGTCTCTGCTCTCTCCTTTGTACCATCCTGTTATCAGAGACAGGCAGTGCTATCTGCAGATACTGTATGCTCTGGACAACTTTGACTCAGTCTATGCATCTGTGTTATTATACCACTGCCAGTTAGTACAGTTGGCTGCATAAGAGAAATAGCCTAAGGAATTTGTAACTTTGGGTGATGCTCATCACTGTGATGATAACACTTAGCAATTTATGTAGGACATATACATAGACAAGATGAGTAGAAATGGAGTCAGAATGCCTGACTTGAACATCGCCGATGAACAAAATGGAACTGTTTGAGAATATCCTGTTTTCATGTTGTGCAGATCCAGGGTGAATCTAGGCCTGAGAAACTGCTCAAGGCATGGTTTTCTTTCTCACTAGGACATCCTGCTGTGCTTCATAGTTTTTCCCTCCTCTCCATTTTCTTATGGTGCATATTTAAATCTTCATTTTCTCGTAGCTTGACTGATTGAATCAAACATTCTTGCGAACTGATTAAACATTTATGACTGGCTCTTTTCCCACTCCTCCTCGGTTATCTTAGGGGAGAAAGGTTGTGGTGCTGCCCCACATATACGATGAGATTAAGAGAGAGGGGGAGTGAGAAAAAGAGGTGCAGTGAAGGTGTCACCCGAGCTGCAGGCAACATTAAGAGGCAATTAGGGGCTCGGTGTGGTCAGCAGCAGCCGTGCGCTCTGTCTAAATCATTGGAGGATGGGGGGTCCTAATGAAATGCTAATACAGGCCAGGCAGTGTCAGGAGTTTGTAATTGGAGCACAGCTGCTGCTGGGACTGTGGAGTGGCGAGGAGGCAGCAGGCAGGTCAGAGCCATCCGCTCCTGTTTGTCGCTTCTAAAGCCGAGCTCTATTAACGCAGGAACAACACAATCCAGGTTTACTTTTATAGATCGGGTAGAGCATGTTACACAGCATGTTGTTTTTTTTCACAGTAACAACTAATGAAATGACATTGAGAGCCCTGTGCATGCCTTGTTCATTTCTGTTATTCTATCACTATAAACTAGGAGTAAAATGCATAAAAATTACTCCATGATAACCATAACAGTTTTGGTATATCATTGATTATACCAAAACAAAATTGACTTAGGAGGTGTAATGATAACTAAGGGGTAGCATTAAAAAGGCTACCTGACCTAAACTTACATGAATCTTTAAAAAGCCTAATTCCATTTTTATGTTAAGATGGCATAATATCTGATTGAAATGACAGGTTTTTGTTGATATAAGGTTGTCATATTTTCTCTGAAACTAAATTACATGAAACTTATGGTATATAAACCTTTCAGGACAACTGCCATAAACTTCCAAAAACTTTTGTAAAGCTTTATTCTAAAAAAAGCATTGTCCAATAGAAAGTAAGGGTGTAACACAATATCACTATCTGTATCTGTTTAGTGCTGCAAACGCCTATATCTGTATTTGGATTTAAACCTGTGTAGGCATGGCCTAAACTGGAAAATTAATATTATTGTTATTAAATATGAACCCTACCACTATGCCCCTGAAAACACTGGAAAAATCCAGAAATAGATATGCTAGATCAGTCAGCATGCTCGTGATCACTTGAGTTCATAATTGGTCTCAAATAAAGATCCTGTTCACACAATTATTTTGTACCTGCCTGTAATATTTTATAATTAATTTAGTTGATTCTATTTCCCAAAATATAAAGAAACTAGTAGTCTAATTTAACCACGTGACTGCTCATTTGCACCCGACTGAAAGTAAAATCTCCAGCTCATGTTCCTTTGCATCCTGCAGGATCTACTGTACACCCGGATGCACCCGGATCAAACCGGATCCATCAGGATAAAAACAAACATATGTATTGTCTCTTCATATCAAATAATGTATTTGTTTTTGATTGCATCCCTCAAAAAGATTTTGTGGATATGAAGTTGTTATGGCATTACCATGACACTTTAAAAATAAAGGCATGCATCTTTAACAAAGTCAGTTGTAATAAAGCTGTAAGATATGTCAAGTTGAAAAAAGTTATAACACAATATGTCAACACAAATCACTGACATTATGACAACGTGATTATTAATGAAAGAAGTTTTTTTGGCAGATGACGTCTGTTGCACTAAACCTTTACAAATGTCTATGTATTTTTATGTCCTTTTCATTTATCCCTATGAACCCTTGAGTAGTGTTACCAAAAAACAAAGGTTATTAAAACAATATAGCAATTCTGTTTTCCCATTCTCTTGTCTGCAATGTTGTAAAAATATTAATGTGATACAATGCACCTTTAAAATATTGATGATTTTTGTGCCAGTATCATCTTTAGCATATCAAATTACTTGATCCTTTACTTTACACAATGGACAGTGTCATTAGAAATATTGCTTTTTTTATTACTTCTTTCCGACCTGCTGCTAGCTTCAGTACAAGAATCATTTATCAATTTCTAAAAAAAAAAAAAAAAAAAAAAAAATTGATGAATTAAACAAAATTAATGTATTACAGGCATCTTGCCAAAATCATGATGATGTCCTCTTTTTCATTGTCCATATGGAACAATTGTTTGCAACGAGCTTATTCAAACATTCCTGAAGAGTTTTCTTGACTACATGAATAATTTGTACTTATATTACAGTTTGGATAAAAGCTAGTGAGTCTGAATTACATTTTTGGGTACATCCTGGGGCAGAAGCATTGTGGATTCAGATGTTGTTAGAGGAACATTCATTCCTAAGGCGTTTTCTGTGTCGGTCTTCATCTGCATCTGTCTGTGCTGTTTTATTTATTTTGATAGTTTACATACGCAATATGACATGATATGACATGGCATCACTTCAAATTACCATATGCTCTGCTGAGAGGAACATATTTTAGCTCTTAATGTGGGACAGTGACACCAGCTTACATTAGAAGAACCTTCCTCGCCATCATGCTCCTTCAGGGAAGTTGTGTGTGTGTGTGTGTGTGTGTGTGTGTGTGTGTGTGTGTGTGTGTGTGTGTGTGTGTGTGTGTGTGTGTGTGTGTGTGTGTGTGTGTAGGAGACTTACACTTCAGATATATGCCCTAAAATAAGCTTGACCTCAAAATGCAGCTGTTTTTCTTTTTGTCCTTCTAAAGGAACGATCCTGTAGTGACCTACAGAGGAACATTTAAACAGCCTTCACAGATTCAAGCTCAAACAGTGTGTTGGTTGTTCTGCAAAGGTTAAATTTGAAACAGGAGATATCTTAGCCTTTTTGCCACATGTGGGTTTAGCTTAGTTGTCTAGATGCACATACAAAGAGCATGAAACTGTTAAATCTGTATTATTTAATGGCCATGGCAGTGCAGTAGTTGATCATGACTCTCTATAATGCCCTACTCTATAATAATCCTTATATACTCTATAGTGCCTCTCCTAATCTTTGCGATATACACTACTCTAACTGAAATGGCTTTGTACATCATAGACATACTGTCTGCATTTACATTTTGCTTTTTTTTTTTGTAGAAATCAATTTGATTTACTTCTGATTATTTGCTACAAAACAACATCTTGGCATTCACAAAGTATTTTAAATTAGCACAATTTTGCTTAAGATCGCAACTCTGCCAAACCCTGTTAATTGTCATGTCCTCTGCTAGTCCCCCAGACATGGGGAAGTGTGATTCCTACCCCACTGCATCTCTATTGACGCTCGTTATAATGCCCATTTTTGACCACTAGGTGTAATAAAAATTCAGTGTAGCAAAATGGGGCAGTGAGCATGCGACCTCTTTAATGCACATCATCAAGGCGAGCAAATCAAATGAACAGCTTATATCTGTCAAATAAGTTTTTTAATTGTTGGTCACAAAAACGTAATTAGTATTGCAATAGAATTTAAAATGTGTTGAGTTGTGAATGAGGACTTTATGAAGATTAACATTTGTTCAAAGGATGTCCCAGTGAATGAGCCACCATAGGTGCGGTGTTTAATTGAATGGACACTGACACATTTTTAATGGTTTTGTGGTGCTCATTGGATATAACATTAAACCATAGTAATGCAGTAATTGGAAGATATTTACATCTGTATTGGGTAAATCATCTAGGAATTACAGCCCCAGAACATAGTCTTCCTACTTTTGTGGACCACAAGTAATTGGATATTAATCTAATTTGGCTCTGTGTTATCTTTTTTTGTCTCCCAAGAACACACATATTTGTACAAAAATACAACAATATTATTCCATTACAGTGCACTGAGTAGATGAAGCAGTGGGGTCATGCCAGTTCAGCTGACACGTGCTGCTTTATTCATTTTCTCAATACACAGGACTTAATAGACTTTTCTTTTAATCCCCATACACAAAGTGCCATTTATCAACGAGGCATTTATTTACAACCCCTGCAGGTCTGTGTAATGTTCAAGGACTTAAATTCAGTAGCTCATATGCTTTATGTTTCTGAGTCAATATTTTTCAGAGAAATTTGAACTCTTCTGTTTTGGTGGAAAAGTCTCAATGGAGGGCAATTTGTCTGCTTAATGACAAGGCTCATTAGAATAAGCCCAAAGCTTCCAGCAGGACCAAAGCACATTTTTAGATTTCTTTTATGTGTATAGGAAGGTGGGAACATTGCTATTTTTATGCTTTTCTTTTTTTTCTGTTTTTTTTTTTTTTTTTCAAGGTGAACTAGCAGCATATTATAACATGCTGATATAGTGCAGTAGATGAATGAAAAAAGAAAAGGAAAAGCCTCTTAGGTATAGAACATTTAGTGTATAGCCTCTGAGGTATAGGAAACGTGCACTTTTCGTGCTAGATACAACCTGATTAAGGGCCATTTTAACAGGGCTGTAATGAGGAACAATAGAACACTTTGATTATGAGGGGAAGAAAAAACCTCAGATTAAAATATTGAAGACATTATGGTGAATCCTGTTTGAACACTGTGTGTCTGGTTTTTCACTGGGTTCTCCCTTTCCCAAAAACATGCCGTTAAGTAGATTGGCTGCTCCAAATTACCCTCTTGTCCTATGATCTACTGAAATCCCATCTAGGGCGTGTCACTGCCTCACCCCCAGTGTTCCCCCGATCTACCCTAACCCTGACCAGGATGAAACAGTTACTGAAGATGATTTTGGTTCATCTACAATGCAAGCAAAGTTCCATTTGACTTAATTACTGTTTTTTTCACTAGCAATTCACACTTCCACTTTTAAGTCCTGGTGAACCATATCTGGAAATTAAGGCAGTTAACTAAAGCTATGTAGAATACAATGAGATGCAAATGCAAACCCACATATGTGACTGAAATCATGCTAATCAAAATTAAATACTTTGTCATCAAATATACTGGAACAAATTTCACCTACCTCCACCATGAAAATACACACACACACACACACACACACACAGACACACACACAAAGGGTGTGTTTTAAATGTGGTAAATAACAGACAACAGATCTTGGCAATCCCAGAATGCAAAAACACACAAACACACATCTCCAATCGGCTTCTCACCACATACTCTTCTCACCATATACTCACTTCCCTGTCTTATAAACAGACCATAAAATAATAACCTTCCTATTTGCCTCTTGAGAACCTGCTCAGAGAAAGTTATTCTTCTATTCTCTCAGAAATAGGCCACCTCTGACCCTCTCTCACTCCTCTCCAGAAATGGAATCACTTCTCTTTAGATGTAGATCACCTCTCTCTCTCTCTCTCTCTCTCTTTCTCTGTCTCTCTCTCCCTCTGTCTCTATCTTGATTTCGTTCTCCCTCTTTCTCTCTCCCAGTGAGCCCTCTGTGCTGCAGGCTGTCGCTTTGTTCAGGGAAATTGCTGTCGTTTTCCATTCACACTCTGTTTGCGCTGGTTTGATGTTGATACCTGCCAAGTGTGGTGGCTTATTACACAGGCTGTGGATTGTATGGGCAGCACATTCTTATTCTCAGCCATAAGAAAAAAGAATGCAAACAAATAATATAATGTTGTGTATGAAATTTAATCTGCAAAGAGAAATGCACAAACCTCTTTCTATTCAAAATCAGCTTGCACAATTTGCATGCATGTTGTCGCCTTTGTATTGTTAGTGCAAAAGCTCTATTTTCTTTTTTACCACCAAAGAGTAAGGGCCCATTCCCACCGGGACATTTTTCGATGTGTTTTTTTGGTGTTCACGCCCAGGCGTTAACCGCGGGCAACACGCTGAATGAAAGTGCAAATTCACTCCCTGATGGTAGATGGCGTTTACTGAAAAGCAGAAATACACAAGGTGGCGCTGCATAACGTTTTTGAGACCCGCTTATCACTGAGAAGAAGAAGAGAGCCAGTATTTACGAGGTGGGTATAAGGCAACTATTGTTGTGCCAAAAAATGTTATGTTCCTGCAAATTGACGAAGTGTTGACTATGAATAATCTTTTTTGTGGTCAATAGTTATTTGAATAAGAGGTCAAGAATACTCATATTTATTTATATTTATATATATATATATATATATATATATATATATATATATATATATATTATATTATCATTTGCAGGGAGGAAACAAAGGAACAAAAAATGCTATTTAGTGTAGAAAACAACACTGAAATAATTAAATGAATCCTTTAGAGTACATGCTTGCAATTCAGTGTCATCAAAAAATAGCCACAACATAATAAATACACTTTATATTTATATATAGTATTTAGTGTGTATTTTTGAATTTGGTGCTTTCAAAGTATACCTTGTTTACATGTGTAGACAGACGGATTTATTAGCAGTGAGCATTTTATTTCAGGTATGTCAATTATGCACTCTCACTAAAATGGTGGGTGTTTGCATCTTATTCGTCGGCATGACAGTTTTTTACTTCTTCATCTTCCTTTTCTTCTTCCTCGTCGGTAAGACAATTTTGTACTTGAGCGTCATCAAGTCGTACTTTTATGTAACTTCAGCTGCTCCGGGGCACATGTACTAAAGTGCAAATCTCATTGGTCAGCCAGAAAAACCCAGAACTCCTAGACGTTTTATGCTTTGAAGCCACGCGTTTTACGCGTCCCAGTGTGAACAGGGCTTTACTGTGCTCACAGAGTGTGAATCATGTCATTAAAATTTCAAATGAAATGGAATGGTTTTTTATTCGACTGCTTTTGCTTCTGCAAGATGCTCTGATTTTATTTTGAGAGCGAATCTAAAAATAGGAATTAGTTGACATACTGAATGCATATTATAAATTGATTATACATGTACTTCATTCTGAAATTGCAAACATTCAGCAGCACACCCTTAAGCAGGTTCAGAGTTTAGATTGCTCTTTTGCAAATCAAGAAATTAAATTACATGTAATACATGATCTTGAATGACACAAATGTGTATCAGCAATTACTGAGAACCTGTGTCATGGATGTGTCCATTTTTGTCATCTGAAAAACTCGAAGTCTGTCTAATGCTTTGACACATCACCTACAGAAGCCAGGTCAGACCCATCAGAGCCACATTTGGCTCTCAGAGACATTAAACAGCCTTTTCAAATGTCCAACACTCCGACAGCCTAAAGAACTAAGTCTTACAAGAATGGGTCATGACTGGTGCCTCTGCTGGATGCTGCCTTCCCATGGTGCTTTGCAGAAAAATGCTGTGGTGCACATCAGTCATGCTTGGTTGAAGATAACAGACTGTGGAAAGGAAAACTGTGAGGTTGTAGCCAAGATCCAGAAGAAAGTGAAAGAGTAATTCCATGAGTATATGGCAATGCTGACAATGATACTGGGTGTTGATGCAAGCCAGGTTTATTTAACTTAGGTGAGACGGGGTATATCAGACAGGTTGCACAGCTAAGACCAGGACCATCCATGATCCATGACCATCCAGAAAACCATCAAACCAACATCTAACAACTTATATGCAGTCTCACAAAGGGCTAGGGCAGAAAAGGGATATATATATATATATATATATATATATATATATATATATATATATATATATATATATATATATATATATATATATATATGCAGTTAGACAAAAAACACCAAGCACTACAAATGAAAAGGCAGGGTAACTAGAGACCTACAGGTTACAGGTTATGCATGACAAAACCAAGAAGTGACTAAGATCTAATGACAAAGACTGGAGATAGAGTGTGAACCAAAACAAGAAGTGACACTGCCAAATTTAGACCAACCAGGATGGGTATGTTGGCAGTTGTAATTCTTGCCCACTGTTTGTGGATATTGATCAAAGCTATGTGCTTGATTCTAAATTTGTCATGACTGTGCTCTGATGATCTGACATCTTCAGAGGTGACAAATTAAAATTAGTGCAATACTACTTTTCTGTTTTCACACTTTTGAGTGATTTTGGGATGACATTGGAAAAGCAAAAACACTTCATTGGAGATTCACTGAGAACAAAGATCTGAGGCAACAGTGTACAGAACTTTACAGCACCTCATTTCATCCGCGGTACAGTTGGACTTTCAAAATATAAGACTTAAAGCATATTGGGGCTATATATGTTGGGTTTATGGTGGCACTTGTTGGTTTCAGGCAGAATAAAATGGGGCAGGAAAATAGAGAGATGAAAATGGCCACAGGCTGCATCATGCGCATGTTCTTTTGAGGCAAGTGGACCATGGCCATAGAGAAGAAAATGAGAGGTTTCATTAACAGAGATTTTGGCTCAATCCTGATGCGTAAAAATGAAATCTAATAAACAATGTATAAAAAGTACAGATGTAGAAATGTACACTCTTCAGTGTAAAATAAAATGCACTAAAATGCTCAGCCTTCATGTACTTGACAGTTGTGGTGTTTTTTTGTTTGTTTGTTTGTTTTTTCAGCTTTAGTAACAACAACTTGTTTTCTCTCTTTGTCTTTGTTTTCTCTGTCACATTATGCTCATATCTTTAAGACACTGGTGTAGTCAAGGCTATAGGTAGATTTTTGGTAGATATGGGCATTTTTACTCCATTTTTCCCAAATTGTTCATTCGCCAATTCCCACCCACTAGCTAGCTGTCCCACCACATGACAGCTACCAACCGGGGATTATGAATGCTAGCACATGTTTCCTCTGAGATACGCAGAACCAACCACCACATCTTTTTGAACTGCTGCTCATGTTCCATCACACTGCAGCTGAACACCCTCAGAGGAAAGCTCCATGTGCCCTCCTCTGCATACACGATCTCTCAGATGCTCATAATTGGTTAGAGTCACAGTAATTGACAAGGGAGACAGTAATGCCATCACTTCCATGAAGAGAGCATGGCAAATTTTACTCTCTTGGACATGGCTGTGGCATCTTTGGGATTTGAACTTGCAGTCTCACAATGATAGGACGAATGCTTTACTGTTGCGCCTTCTGGGAGACCCCTCTCTTTTTTTCCTATCAAATCATACATGCCTAAGCAAGTGGGAATAAAACAATTGTCAATCTGTTTGGTGATGTTGTATAGAACTTCATTTGAGTTTTCCAGACGTCAGAGAAATATCTTTCATTTCAGACAAGATATTTTGACTTTAAATGAAAACTGTTAATGTTGATACAGGTAAACACTAATGATATGTTACTGGTATTAGTTAGTCAGATTTATATCAATTAGCTGTAACTTTCTGGTCATTAGTATAGCGGCATAACATTTGTAAAAGTATACAACTGCATCAAAATAACTAGCACATATCAATTATGAAAGAAACCTGTGAATGTTGAGACAGGTATACAGTAGTGATATACAGTATATTACTAGTATTAACTAGTCATATTGGGCTGTATTCAGAGTTGGAAATGATGAGATACTGAATTAACCCCACAGCAAAATGTTATTGTAAGGAAGGTAGCTATCTTACTGTTACCCCTGTTTTGAGGATTAGGTAGCTAGTTAAAAAAGATGGTAAAAATACACCAATGTTCTAACTCATCATCATTCATACATTCATCTTCAGTAACTGTTTTATTTTGGTCAGGACTGCAATAGTTTCAGAGCCTATTTGGGTAGTGTAGGAACTAAAATAGGATTAATTTATGTATGTTAAATAATTAAGTATCTCATGTTATGTGAGTTGACACCATCTATGGGTTGAAGCTAGATATGTAAGGCCTCTAGGGATAAAGGACCTGTGACTTCACCTGGGGGTGTGGCCAGAACCAGAAGTCTTTGACCTCATGGCCCGATTCCATACAAAGATCAATGTACTTTATATCTTGGCGATCCTTTATTTACTTGAGATTTGGATTTTTTGATTTTGTATATGCTTACTTTTTTTTGTAATAAATACTATTTCAGTTCAGAAAAACTATGCTGTGGACAATGGAATCCTGAGTGGACAGTGAATCCAACCTTTTTTTTTGTTCAGCCACCAAAGCGAACTATTTATCTGCTATAGGAAGTAAGGTGCGATACATTCTGGATGGGATTGCAGTCCATTGTATGGCACCAGATTCACACAATTATTCACAACTAGGGGCAATTTAAAGGGAGCATCAGTCCACCTTCTGGCATTTTGAGGAGGTACGAGAAAACTAGAGAACCCAGAGGAAACCCACACAGACAGGGGAGAACATGCAAAACTCCAGACAGTTACTCAACCTTAGAATTAAACTGGAAACCCTGGAGCTGTGAGATATTTTTTAAATTAAATTATCACACTTGGGGGCATGGTGTCTAAGTGGTTAGCATGCTTGCCTTGCACCTCCGGGGTTGGGAATTTGATTCTCGCCTCTGCTCAGTTTGTATGTTCTTCACGTGCTTTGGGGGTTTCCTCCGTGTACTCCAATTTCTTCCCCCCAGTCCAAAGACATGCATTGTAGGCTGATTGAAATTCTAAATTGTCCGTAGTGTGTGAATGGGTGTGTGAGAGTGGGTGCAATTATGCTGTGCGATGGGGTTGGCCCCCTGTCCAGGGTGTCTCCTGCCTTGTGTCCCGAGTCTCCTGAGATAGGCTCCAGGCTCCCCACAACACTATGTAGGATAAGCGGTACAGAATAAGGATGGATGGAATGTCAGTTTCCACTTGTCAATTGCAAACTTTCTGTTCTTTTTCTGTTCTGGTCTCAGTGAGATGCCGCTGTGAGAGGGAACCCTAAAACAAGCCTAGGGCTATTCCTGAACACTTACTGAATAATATGCTATGTGATAAATGAGTGAATAAATAAAAGGAGTAAATGTCAGGAAAAATATTTAGAATAGTAGTTATGTGCTAGCGTGATCACTCAACTTGAATTTAAATATATGTCAGATTTCTTGTTTTCTTATCTTCATAATATTTGTCCTGATGAATCACATTGAGTGCCACAGTGCGTCTGTGCACGTTTGGGCAATTTACTCTAGAAAAATGCACCCACCCAATCAACACACTAGTGTGAGTTGTACGTGTGTGTGTGTGCTTGTGTGTGTGTGTGTGTGTGTGTGTGTGTGTGTGTGTGTGTGTGTGTGTGTGTGTGTGTGTGTGTGTGCGCGTGTGTGTAAGGGTATGCAATGAAAATTAAGAGTAAGCACTGTTGTCATGCCTGAAGAAAGTGTTTATGTTTTCACTCTGTCCTTTTGACCCTGTGCTCTTGGCACGTTGTTGTGTTGATTTTACGGCACAATCAATTCATTTTAATCACAATGCCCAGCAAGCAGGAGGAGGTTGAGGAGGGACTTGGCTACTAATTGATTGGCAGGTATTTGCATATACAGTATGGGACAAAATGTCAGCCGGAGCCTTGGCACTGACCTGCAAGAGGCTGCTGGCAAAACAAACTGATGAGGGTAATTTATCATGTGGCGGTCTGTGGTTGTGGTCTGCTCACACTATTGTTAGCTGCGTCACTCACCTGTCACGCCACAGTGGATTTGGCCATGCAGCAGGAAGGGTTTGCCACGAACAAGGGAGCCTGTGGAAAATGTCATTGTGGTGAGAGGTATTGCTGCCCACATCAACATCATGATCAATGGACGTCTAACCGCTGCGGTTTCAGCAGATTAAAAAGTCAAACAGGAAAGTGGTGGCAGGATTTGCTGACGTGGTTAATGAAGTGTGGATGCCACAGTGAACTGCAAGCATTTAAAAATGTCACCAAGTAGCTAGCCCACAAAGTACACAGCTAGATTCCTTGGCTGGTTTGTTTTAAAATTTATTGTTAATGTGTGGACCTCAAAATCAGAGATGCATTAATACGATTTTTTTTTCCAGGCCGAGGAGTATGAGTATGAGTGTGTTTTTTGGTACTCGTTGATACTGATACTGATAGCAGAATGAGTAACCTACTTAGTTTACTCAATTAATCAATCCAGGGCATCATTGAACATTTTATTTTGCTCTGATTTTGTTTCATGGTTTACATAGTGGCGATGAATAGCACATACATGGACGTGTTCATGAAATGAAGGCTACTAGACTTGTTTTTCAAAATGTTAGATAGTTTTTAAGTTAAGTCTAGCAGTTACATTAGTTACCTTGGATCGAGTAGAGTTGGAGTGTAGATGATGGGTTTTATTCCACTTTGTAAAAGCATTTTAGTATAGCTGTAAATACCGTGTTTCTGGGTCCAATCAGACATTCGTTAATTTGAATATTTCCCAGTAGAATTTGTAGACAAAAATTAGCCATTTTGGGCTGTTTTTTTGATGTATGTGTCTCTCGCCATTCCTGTGTAATATGTCTTTGAGAGTGGAGGGACTTAATTGTTAAATGAGGAGTAGTCTCTTTTAATTAAAAGCTTATTGCTCTATTACTTTGGCACTATATGTGATTATGGAACCCCAGCTCATGATAGAATGTTTTAGTGTTTTCATATGCACTGGAATCCGTCACTGATAATAGTGGCTGAACATCAAGACCAATATACTGGATAAGAGCTGTTGTTTTCACTGTTGGATGTTTGTATACTGTACAAGCACTTTATGAACATGAGTATTAGCAAATGAGCACTGTATGAGACAGTTCCTACAGAGGCTTGTTTCTGCCATGTATGAGAAAATATTATTCAGATTTATCTCACAATTGCAGCTTTTTGTCTTAAAATTGCAAGCTAACATTACTCAGCGAATAATGACTATCAGTCGATGACGATGATAATTTAATAAATTGTATAATTATAATTTATATAATTATATAATTATATAAAGTATTCTTTTAAGAAGGAACTGGCCACTCCAGTAGAGTGTCTTAGGCTGAACAGGGCATTAATGCCTGAGGTGTTAGCATGGCCTGGTAAGCACAAACTCAAACTACCTCATTATTATAATAATTATGAATTAAATCTGTATAATATTTGATCATATGTGGTGGAAATCATTTCAGATACCTGATACCAGTATCAACCCTAACCCTGCATTCCTAGTTAAAATAATGGCCTGCTATCACACTAGTAGGACTGTGTTTTAATGCTTGTTAAAATGATAGTGCTCTGTAATATCTGTGAGGGATCAGTGAGCTACCCCTTTATTACTATAATTTTTTAAAGGGTGTGTTCTAAATTGATTCCAAACAAATGTTTTGACAGCCCACTGTGTGTATTTGTGCCCTTATAGCTGCCACAAGGCACTTCAGAGTCAAAGCTGATATATACAAATGTAAAACAATCACAGCCAATTCACTTCTTCTCAAAAGCCATCCACACACTTCTGTACACACCACTACGGATGTGATTCTGAGGATAGATATGTTTTTTGTTTTTTTTTACCATTTTGCTGCCTGAACAGTCCGTGGCCCATGAAGGGTTTCCTGCTTTTTTTCTGGGCATGCTCCATTAGAAGACAGTGCTGTTGCTGAGAGGATAAACACCAGCTTTGACCTCTCATAAAGACTATGAACCAAATATGTGGAAAAGTCATTATAGCCATTAATGCCTTGATAATGTTGTTTTCCAAAGAACAGTCCTAGCAGGAGCTCTGCAGTGACTCTCGCCACGCTGTTTCTCTCTATTGCTAGATTGTTACACAATAGCAGCTACGGTTTTTAGAAGTGATGTTCGCTATTTTTTATTTTAATTAATAAAAGCAACAACAACAGATGAATCATATGGCAAGGCTCTACTACATTTTTACATTGAAGCTTTCTGGATATGGGCTGCAGTCCACTTGGGTAGCTGTGTGAGTAAGTAGTTTGTGCTTACAGCGCACTCAAATCGATCGTTAACCTGTGCCATGTGTGTGTGACCTCCTCACGTCCAGCTTTGCAGTGAGTAAACAAGAGGAAATTAACTGCTGCTGGTGTTTTGTTTCTTTTACTTGCAGAAGAACTTGAAGCTGAATCTCTCAAATTGATTCTTGATATTAAACTCCTAGAGATCCGAGTGAGACCATTTCTGGGTCTCAATTGCAGTTTATGCATCTTTTATATAAAGCTGAATTTAATGTTATCAACTGGTATCTTTAATCAGATAAAAGAGCTCTACATAAACAAGAGTATTTAATGTATATATGAATGACTCATACTTACACCTTGTTCTCAGAACCTGCTGCAGATTTGCAAGCTGTATCTTGGACTGTACTCTTCCTTTTTTTTTTTTTTTTTTATCATATATCATTCTTACTAACTCAAATCATTCATTCTGTTACTCTTTTTCATTGACTTTAGACTTTCCCCCCTGATTTAGCTGTGCTGATTTAATTATTGTAGTTTAGTAATGTATTTGTTTCAGTATAAACAGCTGTAATCATTGGAGAATTCATTATTCAATTGCAATAATCTGCAGGAGTAGTGTTTGCTTCCATGCACAAATACCCTTGTTTTTTGGACATTAGGAAAAAGATAGTCAAAGTACTGCACAAGGAAAAAACTATATGCTTCAAATAATTACACACTTAAGCAGTGATATATTTATGTAAAAGTTTATATATATATATATATATATATATATATATATATATATATATATATATATATATATATATATATATATATATATATAACAGTAGGGAACATGTGATCATAGCCCAGAACATTCATATATTTTATATTGAAATGAAATGAGAATGCTCATGGTTCAGAGGAGAGCACCTTAATGAACAAGTTGAGAGCAAACAACTCAACTCAACTAGGATAATTATCATGTTTTCATGCTGCTCAGGACTATTAACAGAGTTTACAGTACCAAAGTGCAGAGTCTGGTTTTGTAGTATTTAGTGTTTACTGTATAGTTTTTTTTTTTTTTTAAGTATTAATTATTATTTTATAGTTTATAGTATATAATGTAGTCTGTTGACTATTGTATTTATTGACTTTTGCAGGCTTTTTTATGTCACTGCGTTACTCATGCTCTCACTGCAAAAATGACATGAATATAGTTAATCGATGGAGTATTTCCTTAAATTGATTCTATTATAAGATCACAGTAAACCAAATATAAGATTATTAAACATATTTCTAGACTCATTTTATACAAACTTACTCTGTTGGCAGATAATTTCTTCTTTCAAGAATGAATGCTCAAAGTTTAATAATAATATATTTGGTTTATTGTAATCTTATAGGAACAGGAAATTCTAGAAAAAGGTTCTCGTTCTTAACTGTTGCTTCATTAACCATGCTAAGATTATTAAAATGTGTCCTACTTGCTTCCAAAAAAAAGTCAAGAAAAACTGCAAAATTGGATCTAAGTCCAAGAAAAAATTATTCGGTTTTAAATCCAACTCTATTTTTCTTTACGGTACAATAATCTGACTTCTTGCTAATACAGCTTTGACAGTGCATAGTGACTGCATTATAATTAGGGTTTCCTCCATGTTAGATACTCTAACCTGCTATTATCATAGTGTTGGCAGCATATCCCACCTCTGATCCCCTAAGAATCTGATAAAATCTGGCCCACTCAGAGCTAAGCCAAGCCCATTGTTTTGGGGGATTATAGGGGATTAAACATGGATGCCTATGACTGAAAATTTGAGCCCTACAACCTCTAGACAAGTCATTATAAGATAGATGTTTCTCCATGGAGCATGAGGACAGATATCGATTTTGCTTTTTTTTAGGGCAGGTATGTTTGGTGATGTATATGGGCAGTGTGATCCTTTAGAACCATTAAGCATAAGATCTGATCATCTAAAGCTAAAACATGCAGTGTGCCATTCTTCTGATATCCAACTGCACAAGAACATAATGATGACATTAATTTGAATCCAAGCGGAGAAAAGCTCAGAGATTCTGTCCCAATTGCCTGTGAGCCGATTGCTCCACTTCTTCTCTGCCTCGTTGTTTTTGTAATTAATTCATTATGTAGGGATATCTTCCTCGTCAATAACATGGCAGATTAGAGAAGATGGAAAGAGATTAAACATGACTGGTGCTTAGCTCATTGTCCTGGCATGTCACAGGGGGCCTACCTCACTCAAAGGTTAGGTGGGCTTTGAGCCTAATGATTGGATTGTATGTTAGTCAGTGGGGATGGCAGAGGAAGTTTGAACTAAGCTGCTGTCTCATCATTTGACTCTCTTGTGTATTTTCTTTATTCCTTAAAGTAATTGGAATCTGTTGTAAGAGAGCATCTCTCCCATATACCATTTATATCCATGTGTTCAGTGCTCCAAATATCGGTATATACATCTATATTCAGATTAAAAGTGGGTGTGGTCTAAAAGGTTTTTAGGAAAAAAATCCAGCGCTACAAATTCCAGCCCTAGCATCATGATGTATGGATTCTGGCTTTGACTGTTCCTCAACCTCAGCAATATCACTCAAGTTCATAATTGGTCTCAAATAGAGATGTATGTAGGACTCTTGTTTTATTCTTATTCACACAGTTATCATTCGAGTTTGTACCTACTCGTGATATTTTCTAATAAATTTAGTTGGTTATATTTCCCAAAATTTCACCAATCTAGTAGCCTAACTTAAACCACCTTGACCCTGACCGGGCAGTTACTAAGGATACTGTAAATTAATGTTAAATAACATGGTCTTTCCTTGTTCCAAAAGCTTCATATCTGACCACTCACTCATGCCCATATGAAAGTAAAAACTTCCGGCTTATGTTGCATCCAGCAGGAACCCAGTCTCAAGGCACAACCCAAGTCTCTAGTCCCACCCCTATGCCCTGTGAACCTTTATAGCAAGCTTTCTAAAAACAAATAAACAAAAACAAATAGCACACCTTGTATTTGTATCTGTAACACAGTGTTACACAGTGAACAGTTTATGTATTTGTATACAGTTACATCAGTATACATTTACATCTACTAGCTAGTATTATATTAACCTGACAAGACATATACTACATTTAAGGGAATAAAATATATTGCTTTAAAAGTATCCATCCATCCATTTTCCATTGTGCTTATCCTACACAGGGTCATGGGGAGCCTGGAACCTATCCCAGAGGACTTGGGGCACAAGGTGGGGGACACCCTGGACAGGGTGCCAACCCATCGCAGGACACAATTGCATACACACTCACACACCCATTCACATACTGCAGACATTTTAAAAATACCAAGGCACACAATGCATGCAGCCTACAATGCTTAAAAAATCCTTAAAAAATATATTGGAAAATATAAAGTAACTGTAGTCAAAAGATTGCTAAGTTAGGAGGATGACAGTAACCACAAATCTATAATATTAGCATAAACATGTAGATCAGTGAAGGAGACATGTCTAGAGTCTATGTAGCAACATGTTCAAACTTTGCAGTGCTGCTAAACTGATTCCAATAATATAGAAAATGTCAGTGTGAATTTTTTACCTTGTATTATTGCCATTGCAAAGTGTTGCTTCTGCCAAGTGTTTTGATTGTTTCTGACATTTACGTCTCATTTTTATTTGTTTAGGAAAACAGTATAGCTTTTGAGCACAAGAGTGAATAATAACTTAGCTGCTGATTGTATGTGGAATTGTCCTGTGTTTTTGTCAGCACTAGCTCAAGAAATAAAAAATTGAATGTCTTTTTACTTAATCTTAATACTAGCATCAGCAGTTCAAGAAAAAGTAGATTTAGGAGTAACTTCTTTTCTGAAGGACATTTCTTCTTATAGGTCGAAGAGCAATTCTTAACATGTCACAGTGATGTGTGGTGTGAATTGGTCTTGCTGGTCTCAGAGCCATGTTTTCACTGTGGTGGACACATCCTACCTTAGCCCAGTGAGAATTTCCCTGCATGAGATAACCTGTTAGTGTGATAATCACTTCAGCTCGCCTCTATTAACAAAGTGCAAGGGGCCTTGGGAATGCCAGGATTGCATCTCAGCTGCTTCAGACTGCTTTAAAGAAGTCTGAGAAGATCATGTGATCCCTGCAGATAATGCCCTCATCTATGTCAGACCAGTACTCTGTGGTGTAGCACTGGGTTCCTTTTACTTCATATATATATATATATATATATATATATATATATATATATATATATATATATATATATATATATATATATATATATATATATTTATTTATTTTTTATTTTTATTTTATTTTTATTTTTTTTTCCAGCCTTGTGCGTGGACTGTTATTTTTTTTTTTATCTGTGTTGAGATGAAATTAAGGTTCAGTCTAACAGTTGGCAAAAGCTGCAGAAGAACTTGTACAGGGCAATATGGCACCTAGTTCTCGATGCAGTATCTCTGAGGAATCCCGGAAATAGAGGCCTTTAAGGTTGGAACTGTGCAGCTCGGTGTCCTGCACTAGCTTGTGGGATGTGCCGGGTGCCGCTGTGGTCCTCACCAGAGGACCAGGACATGATTAATGACTGAACCATGTGCTCTACCTGAAGGGCAGGTTACATAAACCCCATTCCAGCCCAGGAATCTGCTCCTCTGCATGGTAATGGAGACCCCACTCACAGTGCCTTAATCAGAAATACCCTGAATGGTGTACATGAATACAATACAAAGCAAAAAAAAAAACGCTATTGAGGATATAGCTTGTGTGGGTAATAGGAATAACCTGGGTGAATTAATAGAGTAATTGCCCCTTAAGGGGAAGTGCTGAAGAGAGTCTGTTTTAGCGAGGACCCTGCTGTACAGCGAAATGAGAGCTGACTCCCTTGACATGCTGAAAGCTCTTCTAGTTCTTGGTAGAATAGCACTGTGGGTGAGTGAGAGAACGGAAATTTATTCACCCTGTTCAGCTTGAGGCAGGACAGAGAAACACTGTCATTGTTTTACTCATCGCGAATCTCAGGTCACATTAAAACAATCCACCAAAGTCTTTATAAAGAACATTTGTTTCTTGAGGCTTATTCTTTTCAACAATATCTCGCAGAAAATCTCAGAAGAAATGATAAAGTGTTACACATTGATTGCTGAACTTCCTATTTATCTATTGTTAGAAAGAAAGAAAAAACAACTACTGCCAGACAATATTCAATATCGGAAAATCCTGCAAAATCCTCACATAGCCAATTAAGTAATTCAAAAGACATTGAATAGATTGAATGAAAACCATATTATTTATTTAACATAATATTTGTATGTTAAACATGTTACACAACACTCACTTTAATAGGAATAGCTGTAGACCTGCCTATTCATGCAATTATCCAGTCAGTTTGATTGCACGCAGTGGGCCATGCACTGTACATCTTGAGTGCACATGTGATTTCTTATAGGTATTTTTTTAGATTTTCCACGTAAGCATGGGACTTTGTCAAATCTCACTGAAACTCACTTTAATCTATGTTACCCATTGGTATTTTTTCTAGAGGATTCAACATCTTTATAAAGTAAGAGGTTTTATATTATACATACTATTAAAGAAAAATGTAGATACTGCTTTCAGGAACTGGTATTTTCAAATAAGCTTTTAAGATATATCCTCTATCTGAGTTTTACACCTCATATATCAAACATTTAAAAATGATCTCCATTTAGTGTATTTATTTTTTGTCATTTTTCCACTGCACATGTGTCAAGGATGAATGTAAGATGTTTCAGAATGCTGCAGCGAGGTCACTTTGAACAAATGAGCACAGACAGTATGAATCTTATCAGACCATTTAAATGTATGGAAAAGCTGCCACTCCCTGAGGAGTTGTGACTTCATCAAAAACCCTCTCTCCCTCGAGGGCTGCTAGAATATCCCACCCCACTGTGCAATGGTATTGTTAGACTAATAAACAGACAGGACTTGATTAAAACCTTTGCAACATCATTTAGTCCCTGACGTGGCACGAAGATCCTCCCCTGCCGTGTGCACTTAACATGGTGGAGTCTCCAAGGTGAACGTACAAATCACAGTAATGCACCAGCAATGTAACTCTCACAGGGAGGCTGCCCAATTGCGATCAAATTTATTAAAAATTCATTAGGCAATGTTTGTGTCACCTCCCAACAGATGTCACCCCTGACATCTAAACAGAGGCACTCCAAAGTTCTTTATCACCTCAGGGAGATCACCAAGACTCATACAGAATGCACTGGATTATACAAATAGAGTGTGTGTAGTACATAAGTACTAACAGAGGCAATTAGCTGTAAGAGTGGTGAACGTAATAGTAGTAAAGGCTTTGCTTGTCTCGCAGTTGTGGGCCGACCATTTCTACCAGCCCTGTCACTTTTAAACCTGAGGGCTGTTTACATCCCCAACAGCAGCCCTTAATTACTTACTCATAATTACTGTAGGAAAAGCAGCAGTTTACAATCAAAACATAGGTATTTAATTTAGATCTCTCATTAGCGTATTATTTGCAAGCATTTTTATCCCTTTGGGTTGTACAGCAGTGAGGCAATTGTTCATTGGAGGAAACAGATATGGTAATTTGGCTTTACAATTCACAGGCCTGAAATTAAGGTGTAATGATTGTTTGGCTTTTAAACTCCCAGCAAGAGCGTGTTATTTAAATTATGAATCACCTCATACTTTGCTAGTAACCATAACAATAATGAAACATGTGGTTTAAACCATGTGATAATGGCTCACTGACAGGGGTTCTCTGTTGGGAATAGTGCTCTAGAACCACTAACCTCTGGGAGTGCATTTTGTCATAAATATTTCAGATTGTTATGGTTTCATGAGAAGCCGTTTGAGTACCCTCTGAAAGTACTCATGTGTATTGGATTTTTATTTCAATTTGGCCTTAAATTATTTGCCAACTGGCAGAAAAAAGGGTTTAAGTGAGTTTACTGTGCAGCATTCCTTCCCTGTCTATCTCTAACTGTTTTACCTACTTTGCCTCTGTCCTATCCTTTCTCTATCACCCCTCATGATTATGCAAAAACCTTACACATATTCTTTTTTCCAAGGCTCAGCATTTAGCACCTCTAATCCTGCAGTGGGTGTTCTTAGCACTAGATAATTATATAAAAGTGTAAAAATGGGATTTTGGGCATTCTGATTATCACCAACTAGCAATGAGGAGCGAAGCAACAGAGCAGAAGGAGGAAATAATGAAGGAGTGAAACAAGAATGAGCCAGAGGGGAAAAAGAATGTCTGATGCAAGGAGGCGGTCAGCTTGCAGGGTCGAGTTGAACAGAGGCCTGCATTCCGACCCGATTCTGTCCACTCTCATCGTCCAGCTGCATAATGAAACCTGACAGGATGTAAATGAGTTTTTAAGGGAGCTGGCACAGGCCAGCCATTTCTCTCATTTAGAGCTCAAATGGGCTGGCCATGGTTCCCAGCTGCCGGGCTTTGTGTGGATTAGAGCAGCCTAAACTCAACACATCATCCCTTGATTATGAATGTGAGTGGAGCCTCTTTTCTTCTCATTTCTCTCAGAGAAAAAGATATCGTGAAAGCGAGATGGTGAGAACAGTGATGCTGAGGGAGGTGGACAAGCATACCTTTAGAGATCTTCTCCTCATGATTAAAAGCTCCTGGCAGTGTCAAGCAGAAGACGTGTACATGCCATCTCCAGCTTGGCAGAAGATTAGATGAACTCTCAACCATGGGCTGAGTCACAGGCTGTACCACATGCTTAACAACAGATCATTAGAGCCCTGCATTTAGAGTTATGCCTTAATGGTGGGTGATTTGTGGAGATCTATCCTAGTCATATAGCAGATGAGTCTGGACCAAATATGACTCATTTTACGCATATATTATGAAGGACCAAACGGGAAATAATTATACGAAATTTGACTATATATATTTATACATTCTGAATATATAAATGCAAATCAGAATATATATTTATAAATCTTTATATATAGTTATAAAACATGAATATATCAATTTAAATCTTGAATATATAGTCATAAACCCTGATTATATAGTCATACTGCCGCGATTTCCCCTTGCACAAAGCGTTGGAGCATGCAGCGCGTTCTGAATCCCAATGCAAAACTTGCAGAGCGAGTGCGCACTTCCGGGTTTTTTAGAGACATTGACTTTGCTTGCATTCTACATGTGCATCTGTTATGATTTCTGTCCTGTCTTCATCCCTGTATTGTCATTGGTTGTTTCCCTTATGTGTCATCATTAGTCTCAGCTGTTTTGTCTTCATCCTTGAGTATGTTTCTCATTTAAATCCATCGTTCATAATGTTTGTTGCGAAGTATTGCGGGAGTTTTCCATATACCAAGCCGTTGTTCTTTGTTTCTGTGCCGTACTTTTGATCTTGTTCTCGCCCTTGTTGTTTGATTCTTGTTTAGTCTAGTTAATGCCCGTTTGCTGCTCGCCTGACCTATTGCCTGTTTCTGAGCATGCTATTGTCTCACGTTTTGGATTTGTCTGCCTGTCTCTACTTTAATAAAGCTCTTATCTGCATTTGCATCCATCCTAACCTACATACGTGATACATACATTTTATCAGGCACATTGATAGGCAAGCTCTTAATTTTACCATATTTGACTAAACCAATAAACATGATTGGTGTATTCAGTTTTTTTTTTACTTCATGATTATCAGCAGCAGCAGCTTTGCACATAAAAGCAGTATAAGTTATATAGTATATAAAAGGTTATAATAAGTTTTTCGCTCACATTGTACATAGCCAAAGTGTCCTTCACAGTTCTCTCAAAATGGCAGATTTCTATAATTGTTATACAGAATTAGACAAATTCCTTTATTATTTTTCACATGAGCCTCAAGCACCTAAAGACATCTTGAAGACCATATCAATATCATTATAACTTTCATGATAGCTATTAATGGATTTTATATGTTCAAGATTTACATTTATATAATCAGTTTCAGTTATAACTATATATATATATATATATATATATATATATATATATATATATATATATATATATATATATATATATTCGGATTCACATTTATATACTCAGGATTCATAATTATATATTCCAATTTACATTTATATATTCATGATTTACATTTATATATTCAGAGTTATAACGTTCTATGAACAGTGGAAGGCCGCCAGAGATGGCCAGTACATGGCGGAAGGAGTCGGGTCTCACGCATCACATCAAGAATCTCGTATGATTCAGTCACAACAAGTCAATCCGTGGTACACAGTGAGGTGGTCCTTATCACGTATTGTCATAATGCACGAACTGGAAGGCCTTGTCCTCCTGTTGAAATGCTGCCAACTGAATAGGCTGATTTGTGAACTGAGCTGGCAATATCTTGGTCTGGAAAGCCAGGTTTGGCCAAAGTGTAACCTGATTATCCTCTCACCCCCATCACAAATCCCAGTGGGTATACACCAACCGTGCTGGTGGCTTAAGACACATAGCTCCCTTAAGAAAGCTACCAATCGACATCTGCCCCACAGGATCCCGGTAGGCTGACAGAGCTGCTGTAAACGTAAAAAAAAAAAGGTGCTGGGGAACATCCCATGTCCAATAAGTACTGCAAAAAATCTAATACCATGCTGATTGGACAGTCAATTTGGCTAAGAGCTCAATCTGTACACCATGAAACAAACAGTTTCCACTAACTGGCATAAGTGTGATGTGTTGAAGGGGCCCTAGCACTCATGACAGTGTTCCTCACTTCTGCTGAGCATTGGGAGAGCAACCTCTCAACCCAAGAGGCCAGATGCATAGCTTCAATCTGGGGAAGGCTGCCACAGTGCCCCATTCATCTGTGACAGCAGATCCTTCTGAGCTGACAGTGGCTGAGGTGGACTAGTAGTGAGAGTTGATAGAAAGCTGAACCAAGTCGTCGCTGGCCAACAGGGGGCCACTAGAATGAGCCTGTGATGCTTCTCTTGTATACGCCTCATGATGGACCAGAGGAGTGGAATAGGGGGAAAGGTATAGAGAAGGAGGTCTGGCCATGCATGGGCCAGGGCATCCTGGCCGAGCAAACCTTGTTCCTCTTGTGCTGAGAACCACACTGGGCAGTGTGCCATTGCCTTGCTGGCAAAGAGGTCCACAGCTGTTGTTCCATTAGTCCTCCAGATTGCCTGGACAACCTCCCGGTGCAGACACCATTGCCCTGTCTTAGGCCCCACATAGGAGAGTGAATCCACCACACTGTTGCAATGGACAGGAATGTGTGCAGCTTTGACTGACCAGAAGTGTTCGTCTGCCCACTGCAGAAGCATTCATGTCAGCCGCAGACAGGGTAGAGACCTTGTATCTCCCTGGTGATTAAAAAATACCATTGTGGTGTTGTCCCTCCTTATCAGAATGTGTCTCCCTCAGGATGAAAACTCAAGAATGTTGATGTGAGATGCACCTAGCTGTGGGGTCTGCAGGGGAATTTACAATTAAAGACCAAAAGACCAGATATGATGAATTAAGACCAGGACTCAATGGATGCAGTCAACTGAAGAAAATTTTACTGAAGAATAGTTTTCAGTTTCTCTGATAAACAAATCAACAATCATAAAGATGTATGTGAATCCTCCAATAGGAGGTAGAGTACCTATAAAGTCAATTTACAGATGTGTCCATGGCCCCTGGGGTCAAGGTGCATGTCCAAAGGAATTTTTAGCTTGGAAGTTGAGTTCATGTTCAGACATACTTAACACCTTTTACAAAAATCAAAGCAAGTGGTTCTCATCTTTGGACACCATTGAAGCAGTACCAGTTAGAAATGTAAACAGAGCCTTTGATAAGCAATTCTCTGTATTCTTTTGACAGTCCACTTATGGCTGATTCAAACACAATAGCCAAATCATAATCTTCTTCATTATCATTTGCAGTACAGTAATTTACATACGCTGCATGGAAATGCTCAACATATTCCAAGGGGGTTTCACCCATTTTCTGCTTAACTTGAGTCACACTTGTCCAGGGAAATGATCCCGACCCAGAATTTCCTGTTGTTTTCTTTTGTATTCAGCATAAGCAAAGCAATATTGTTGGCAATTTGCTGGGACCCCGGGTCCAAATTGAATGCCCTGAACTTTAAGCAATTTACTTGAGGGAACCAGACTTTGTACCAGAACCCGAACATTGGCTATTCTCAAATTTTATTGCCTAGCAATTACTTATATTTTATCCCACAGAATTTTGTTTGGATTAAACAATTTCAAAGATCCCAGCCCTGCAAGCATGGGCCATGTGTGTGCGGAGTTTGCATGTTCTCCCCATGCTGCGAGGGTTTCCTCCGGGTTCTCCGGTTTCCTACCCCAGTCCAAAGACATGCATGGTAGGCTGATTGGCGTGTCTAAAGTGTCCGTAGTATATGAATGGGTGTGTGAGTGTGTATGTGATCGTGCCCTGTGACGGACTGGCACCCTGTCCAGGGTGTTCCCCGCCTTGTGTCCGATGCTCCCTGGGATAGGCTCCAGGTTTCCCCTGACCTGAAAAGGAGTAAGCGGTAGAAGATGGATGGATGGAACCGTGCAAGCAAACTGTTTTTCTCAGTGGCTAAGAGTCTAGTCTACTCTCCAAGCTCACAAGCAGACTCCGCCTCTCTGTTTCTCCTATCATCATCAGAGCATCTGACTGGAGCAGCCAAAGCCGTCCCCTTGGGTGAGACTACACTCTGCTCCATGGGGATGAGAGAAAGGTTTCTAACATCTGGATCTGTGTTAACTTTTTCTTGCATGGTAGGAAGTTCTGTGGTGCCTGTATAAGGGGGATGGTCACCTGCAGCAGCAATGTTCAACAATCTGCATGCTTCAATGTAAGGCCTATCAGTCTGGTTCTCACTCTGTAGGGTGATGCCTAGAGCAGCAGCTGCTTGAACAGTCTGAGAAGAGGGAGTAGAGGAAACAGATAGAACTGGCAATGGCTTGCAATTCATGGCACTGTCTGCTCTTTTAAAACCCATTTCAAGCCACTTTATCACATTTAGTAATTAAATTGTACCATTTCTCAGTTACTTCGGAGATTTTACCTTCAGGGGTTAATGGCACCAAATCCATTTTACAAATCCATGAATAAGCACAAACAGATAGAAATTTGAATTTTTCTGGCTCTTTCTTTGTTTCTATCCAATCATTTTGCTGTTGACCTTTCCAATCAGAATCAAAACCCTGACTAACCATTTTCTTAATGAGCTCTGTGAATTTCTTTGAAGTGAGAGCTTCATTGTTTGTATCAGGACTGATCGAATTGCTTATTTGTCAGCCATTTCTTGGTCACAGTTGAAACCCACAAGAAATGTAGGCAGCAAAAGATGCGGCAATCTTTTAACAACAGTACAGAACATCTACTGATGAAACAACAAAATATACTCCAAATTTGACATATATTGGTTCAATCCAATTAGGGCCAGTTAGGCCAACGGTGTTGCCAAAGTCCTCCCCACCCATTGAGGCAAGCATCTGTGGTGACCACTTCCCTGCATGCTGGGGCGGCCCTATTGGTAGGCCTCTTTGTAGAAACCTCTTTGTCCTCCAGAGTCTCAGATAGGTGGCACAGCTGGTCGTGACTCAAACCAGAGTGCACTAATTGTGCACCAGTGACAAACATCTGGCTCTCAACCAGCATTGGAATGGGCAAAGATGCAAAAGCCTTAGTTGGATAACTTATGAGGCTGCTGTGAGAAGGCCTGCCAGCCATAGGAAATTGATAAAGGGCAGCTTGCAATGAACCTGAAACCTTGCTAAGGTTTCAAGCAAGTCCAGCCTTCTACCATTTGTGAGGGTGGCCCTCATTGGCCTGGAGTCCTAGTGCATACCCAGGAAGCACACTTTCTGGCATGGGGTGAGGCAGCTCTTTTAAAGGTTTACCTTCAAACCCAAGGTGGCAAAATGATGTAGCAGGTGCTGTGTATTGTTGGCAGCTTGCTGAGGTGATCTGGTGCACAACAGCCAACCATCCAAAAAGTCCAGGAAGCATGTTAAAAAGCTCTTTATCCTGGTTTCTGCCATTGCTGCCAGTGTGCATGCTACGCGATCCGGCCTGGATGATGGGGCTGACCAAAATACAGGACAATCAAAATCAGGACAGCTAGTTATCTGGAAGTCCTCTGGCTTTGCAACTGGATGACACAATAGGTTTGAAGAACCCAACACAGGAGGAAGTGTCTCCAAATTCAACATAGCTAGGGCCATTTTGATTGTATCCTGCAGTGAAAATATTACTGAAGACCTAGAACCTTGAAGGCCTGAACCCTCAACACTATGAGAGTATTGAGACTGAGAATATCACGATGATGTCTCCTCCAAGGAGGTATAATGGTCCTGCCTCGCAGTAATCTCCAGTTCCTGAAAGAATCAGCTGCCGATTCACATCTAGGCAATGAAGAGGCTAACCGATGAGTTCTAATATAGACACTCACCCCTATTCCACTGATGTGAAACAGTGTTTAATAAAAACCCTGGATAACCAGTGGCTCTGAGTAATCTATAGCGATTCCAACGATGAAATGTGTTGTGTTTGCAATTGTTTGATATCCATGAGAGCAGAGTATTCTTGTGAATTTTTTTAAACAAAAGATCACAAGCTTAAACAATAAAAACAAATTTTCACAGACTTATTGGCTGATATTTACCATGGGTGTCAATATTACTGGAGGGCACTATGTATGTATGTATGTATATATATATATATATATATATATATATATATATATATATATATATATATATATATATATATATATATATATATATGTATGTATATATATATATATATATATATATATATATATATATATATATATATATATGTATGTATATATATATATATATATATATATATATATATATATATATATATATATATGGCCAATGGTAAGCAGCTATATTTGATGTTTACATAGCATTTAGATTCTAGGACAAAAATAACCTAAATGCCACCTACCATGTCTAATGCTTGTGTGGCATTTAAATTTTGGGCCAACAGTGGCCTGACTGTAAGTTTGTTGTTCTAATAAATGTTGAGATGTGGCTGTATCTGGTGGCCAGATACATACAGGTTCATCACTGTCATTCCATGGCAGTATATGGGCCATATGAAAGAAGTAAGTTTGGGTCAGCACTAAGCCATCACTCATTTGGTTCCCTTTTAAGTGCATTTGCAAGGCAAAGGCAATTTTTCATCTCAAACCCATTTTCCTGTGTTCTTTCTGCTCTGTTCAAACATTTTACTCCCAGAATTTTCTCCATCTGAGAAGTTTTTACAGATTAAGTTCTTATCTAGCTATACACATGAACATGGGTTACAGTGATCCATTGCTGGAGTTATTTAGATGCTTCAGAATCTAAGTTCCTACAATATGTGAGAACATAGATCACAAATCAACATAAATATGAAAACCAATATCAAGGAAAGAGAACAGATGCATTAGATGTAATGCAATACAACAGGATGAGATGCCATCCATTGCGTACATTCATTCATACCTTGTGTAAATTACCTACTGGTATGCTTTTGCCGAACAAACACTGGAACAGCACGCACAGAAGCTCCACAAATACAGTAACCCCTGTTTAGAATCAAACTGGGTATCCTAGAGCTGTGAGGTGCCAATGTTTCCCACTGTGCCATTGTGGTGTATGTCAATAGCTGCAAAACAATCAAATGTACAACACCCCAAAAATACTATTTTCTGTCATCTTTCATATGTTTTTCTCCTTCTGATCTATCAGCTTCAAAGGCATTGTTTAGATTCTTTCTGTCTTAACCATGACAGATTATTGGATGTGCTGATTGAAAATAAGGAGACCCCAACAGTTTTATGGGCTGAAAATATTGGCAATAGTAGACATCCTCTATGGGAAGCAGCTGCGAGAGCCATATTGCTTATTGATCTGTTGCTCAAATCGTGATAGGCGCACTTAATTAGATTTATATTGTAAACAAAGACTTACAATATGAAATTTGGATCAGTAGGTAACTGTGATCCATCAAAGTAAATGGTATTTTGTGTGGGAAGTGGCAGTGTTGAGATTGCAGGGAATTTATCTTGGTTGTAAAAGGTGATGATGGAGGGATGGGTCTGTATGAGTATTACTGCTGACTTGAAGGCATAAACAGAATGATCTTTGGACCTTCTCTTTGTGTCTCTTTCGCTACCTGTTTCTCTTCCTTTATCATCTTCTCTGCCAGTCATCTCAATAATAATAATAATAATTCTTTAGATTTATATAGTGCATTTCTAGGCACTCGAAGCACTTTACATTGTATGGGGGAAATCTCCTCAACCACCACCAGTGTGTAGCATCCATCTTGATGATGTGATGGCAGCCATAGTGTGCCAGAACGCCCACCACACACCAGTTTCCTAGAAATGTCCTGGTTTAACGTCTTATCCGAAAGACAGTGCTGTTTTTACAGTATAGTGTCCCTGTCACTATACTGGGACATTAGGACCCACACAGACCACATGGTGACCACCCCCTGCTGGCCTCTCTAATACCACTTCCAGCAGCAACCTTAGTTTTCCCCCAGGAGGTCTTGGTTCACATTCATTGTGAAGTATATACTCTGTGTTGTGTGCGTGCCAGTTAGTTTGATTGGTTTGATTGGTGTGATTGGGTACATGGTTTGCTCTAGTGTGTATTATTCCTGTTTATTCTGGTTGCACATTGCCTAATGCTTTCCTGTTTTTTGGATTGGTCTTTGCCCTGTTTGCTGTGATTTTCTTAAATCACTGAATATCTGCATTTGTGTAATCAACCGTTTTCTGACACTTACACACTGTTTATGTTGAAATGTTCAGGTCTAAAATTTATATTATTGTAAATTTTATGCCTATAATCTGATGACTTATTCTAAAGTGACTCAAAATTGACATGTATGAAAATATTCTAGTTACACATATATCTGCTACACATATTTCCACATAGGGTCTATGGCCCCTTCCTCACCCTATAGTATAACACTCCCAGGTTCACCAAAATGTGAACAAAAGGCCACAAAAGTGTTTCAGATCATTCAATGTTAGCACACATATAATGTTAATACACCTGTGGCTGTATTTAGAGCCAGTGTCATTTTGCTTTTGGTGCCATGGAAAAATCCAAGCAACTCAGCCAAGACCTCAGAAAAATTATTGTGGAATACCACAAGTCTGGTTCCTCCTTAGGGGCAATTTCTAAACAACTGAAGGGTCCATGAGCATCTGTACAAACAATTGTATGCAAATATACAAATCTTGAGAGTACACAGACACTGTGTTATTCAGGAAAGAGGCATAAATTAACTCCCACTGATGAACAAACTTTGGTCTGAAAGTTTCAACTGAACCCCATAATAATAATAACAAATGTACTGAATAAGGATTTCCTTATAGTATCAAGGGCAAAACAGCACTGGCTCTAAAGGTAGGCCCATGTGCAGCCACAGATGTGCTCCTAATTAACTACTAATTATGACAACTAGCCAAGCAGAAGCTTCTAACAGTCATTACATCAATTTTTAGAATCTCCCAGACTGTTATGTGACCTAATGGAATTCTAATATAGTGAATTAAACCTGAAATTAATCTGTCTATAATCAATTGTTTTTAAGTTACCTCTGATGTGAGCAAAGTAGATGCTCTAATTGACTTACCAAAAGAAATGTATGGTAAGTTTATAGGTGATCACCAGCCTTTTGTAGAAGTGTTCTCTGCTTAGATGAAAATGATTCTGTTTGGCCATAATGATCAGCATTATGGATCAATGTAAAAAGGAAAAGGTGAGGCTTTTAATCCTGAACACTATCCCAACTGTGAAGCATGGGGTTGACAGCATCATATTGTGGGGGTGTTTTTCTGAAAAAAGATTGATGCACGTTAGAAAATAGATGACATCATGAAGAAGGAGGGTTATCTGGAAATACTGAAGCAACACTTAAAGACATCTGCCATAGTTAAAACTTAGTCACAACTGGGTCTTCCAACAGGACAATGATCCTAAGCGTACCTTCAAAGTTTTAACAAAATGGTAACAAAGTGAAAGTATTGGTATGGTCATCACAAAGCCGTAAACTGAATCCCATTGAAAATATGTGGACTGACTGAAATGAAAATGTGTGTCTGAACAAGGAGGCCCACAAACCTGTTTGTGGAAGGATTACCCGTACATTTGATTCTGATTGATAAAAAGTGTCATAAACAGAGTTGTGGTGTTGTTTCTTCTGTAATAAAAGCAGTAATTGACTACAGCTCAGAAGTAATTTACTGCTTTTATCACAGGAAAACAACACCCAACTGAACACTGTACTTCCAGATTTGGATAAATTCTATTTATCCAAATAAATACCAACATAATAGTTCAGGCTGATTCTTCAAATCTAGCCTTTAAAGTCCATGTCCTGCAGAGTTTAAATCCAATCTCAAACTCACAATTATTACAGCAGAATGCTACTATAGATGACTAATTTATGTAAAAATGTCAGGTTTGTTTCTGGTCCCCCACCAAAGATATTCAACCGGAAGTGAGGGGAATTATTATATTTTTTAAATTGCGCTCTCTTGCCATGTTAAAAAAAAAGAGAGTTAAAAAAAGAGAGAGAGAGTTAAAAAAAAAGAGAGAGAAGTCTCAAATCTGAAATGTTATGCATGCACACTACACCAACTAGGTACCCCCTAAAAAAATTAAAACTAAGACTTGAACCCTTCCCATTATAAATTGACCCTAAATATGGAACTGTGAGCAGTCTTGAGCATTACACTTGGACTTAAGTTCTAAGTCTAAGGAACACGAATGTGCAGAATGTTTATATACTGTATGTTCATGTACCTTATAATGTGCTGTAGAGATCAGTTTTTGTCCCAAGAATTGTTCCGAGATATTGTTTCTATAAACAGCTGTATAACTAAAATCCGTTGTGTGCCATGACACAAAAAAAACCCTGGTGATTTTGCAATACAAATACATAGAGGTAATCACTTAAAAAAAAATTGTGATTGGCTGATTAAGATTTGACTTAAAATTTTGGATGCCTGCCACTGTTTTCTCCCTGTATTTCTGTCTCTGCCCATTTATTGCTTTTGTTGTCTGTCTCTCTCTACTTCTCTCTCCTTCTGACGCTCTATCTGCTCATTCTGTCTCACTCCCTCCATCCTTCTCACTCTCGAGCACGTCAAACACACCAAGCAGATCCTTCAACACTGTTAGAAATGTCAAGCACTGAAGGAAATGAAGACAGCTGCTGTGTTCACAAATACAGAACTGCTACCCAAAATGCCCTGAGAGACAGCAAATGTGGGTGAAGAATAGACACACACACCCGCATACAATGTATCCTCACTTGCCTCACTAGTACACACACAAAATAATTAACATATGACCTACTTAGTTTTCCTGTTTTGTGCACACGTATGTGGCCCCCTTGTATTTTCGATGCCTTCATTTGTACCTGCTGTAGATGTATAAAAAAATTCCACACTTTATTTATACACTGTATTGCTAATCAAATTAAAACAATGGGGCTTGTCTTCTAGTAAATCAGCAGCCCAAAGTGAAAGGGCAGATTATTGGGATCCAATCAACCCATAATTCAATATTCAGGCCCTCTAGACAATTGGTTCTGCTCAGAGTAGCATCACTGTCCTCCGAAGAGCTCATTTGCATCATCTCTGGAAATTCCACAATCAACACAACGTCATTAGTGTCCAGTTGGTGTTGGCAAGAAAAGGAGAATTTGGTGGCCAACTTCATAGACAGAGTAGACTGAGAGTTGGAGACAGATCCGAGTAAAACACACATACACACTCACACACACACACACACACACTCACACACACACACACACACACACACAGAGAGAGAGCATTCAGCATTATGGGCATGAAAGGGTGAAAAAATATATATATATAAAATATAAAATACTTAAAATAAAGACTAGTGGAGCAGTTTGTCACTATGTAACTGAACGTCACTAAAAGAAGATGTCCATCCATTCATCCATCCATCTTCTATACTGCTTATCCTTCCTTCAGGGTCAAGGGAAACCTGGAGCCTATCCCAGGGAGCATCGGGCAAAAGGCAGGGTACACCCTAGACAGGGTGCCAATCCATCGCAGGGCACAATCACATACACATTCACACACCCATGCATACACTACAGACACTCTGGACATGCCAATCAGCCTACCATGCATGTCTTTGGACTGGGGGAGGAAACCAGAGTACCCAGAGGAAACCCCCGCAGCACAGGGAGAACATACAAACTCCGCACATACAGGGCCAAGGCGGGAATTGAACCCTCGACCCTGGAAATTTGAGGCGAACATGCTAACAAAAGAAGATGTCGGTGTTGTAATTTTTATATCTTCAGTGAACGGAGGCGAGACCAATCAGACAGGGTTTTACAAGAAAATACATGGAAATACTTGTGTCTTATTGGCTGACAGATCTCAATTCTGCCAAAAGCTAGCTCACAGTCAGTGTCACAGGTTCATTTGTATTTTCATACACTTGTAATATAATAAAAGTTCTACATATACCTCTATATCTATTTTTTGATAGGCAACTAATTGAGGTGCTGATGACATGAAATAAAAATATTAAGATTGCCAAGAAGGTTATTTTTTTGTTACATTTATGTTGCCATTGGTTTGTGAATGTTTTTTTCAGTTTAATTGCTTTCTGGACTCTTCCATTAAGGACTTGGAATTGAGTCCAACTCTGCCCCTTTTGGACTCAATTGCTTAAGGACCTGGTCTCAACTCGAAAAAGCTGGACTCGGACCCAACACCTTCATTATGATTCCTCTATATTTAACCACTCCAAACGTCACACAAATGCATCCCTCATTTTGTGTCATCACATTTTATTTTCTACCAGATGCTATGGTGAGAGAAACAGGATTAACCACTTGGAATCATGCGTTTGGCCCATTTCAGTTTAAAAACTGCCAGCCAACTAGCTACACTCTGAGGATCAGGATATTGAGGTGGCAGCCTGTGTAGTACTGTGTAGGTTTATGCAGGAGGAGAAAAAGAAAGGTAGAGCTGGTTTTATAAGATGCAATGTCATTTGCTACCATGACTAGCACGTCATCATAATTTCAGTGGAACGGTCATAAAGGTATTTTGTTTCCTAAGCATATTCACATTATTAGTATGGCAAGATGGTTGATGGTAGATCCCTTGAATAATTAATTGACAGATTCTGAAAACTACCATTAATTCTACTACTGTCTGGTTGCCATACAAACTGCATGAGCATGTCACACATATTATTTTAATTGTACAGACCATGTGGTGATTTTATTTAGTATTCAATTTCATAATTTCCCTGAAATTGATGCTATCCTGACTGTTACTGACACACACACACACCTTTGTTGTACTATCCTTGTGAGGACCTTCCATTGACATGATGACATAAACCAAACCTTAACCTCAGTAAACCTTTTTTTCCTCATTTAATTTTCTAAATAAAATCTGCAGTTTTTGTAAAATAAATAAATAAATAAAATAAACTAAAAAAAATTAATAATAATAAAAAAAACATTTCTAGTGGACTAGTCTTGTTAAATGCCCCCACAATGTCAAATCTGACAGATATTCTCACTCTTGTAGGGACATTTGGACTCCATTAATTCATAAACACACACACACAAAGGAACACACAGAAGACACTGCCTTTCTTATGTGTGTGTGTTTGCTCTGGGTCCTCTCTAGCTGGAGGTATTAATCACGGTCAGAGGTTTACAGCAGAATAGCATGTGTAAGCTTCATTCTTCGTTTGATTGTGTGAAATGACCCCCGAGTTATATAATGTAACCTCATGTCCTGGTTCTATAGCTGCTGGTGATGACTCAGGGCGAAAAGTTACTGAGCTGCTCAATGTGTCTAACTTTTAGCAATGTAAATGTACTGAGCCATGGCTATGTGTGCATTCATGTGTTTGTGCAACAGCGTGTACACACACTCTAGGGCTGCCAGAACCAATTTCACAGTTCTCATCTTTAGTTGCATAATGTAAGTCTATGCAAATGCATTATTTTTGCTGATATTAAACCGGTCACTTGATGTGTCACTTGTGATAAAATCCATTGTTAAAAGCCCTATACAAATACAACTGAATTGAATGTAGAAAAATATATGCCATTTATAGCATTGTTTATGTTCCCATTTTTTAATTATGCATCACTCTTCTAAAAAAATCATCCTATAAGTGTTATTACTTGTAAAGAGTTTACAATTTCCAACAGACACTCATTGGAGTCACTCTTTTTCTGTTGGGCATTTAGAGTGTGTGTGTTTTGATCAGACAGTAATTCTGAAATCTATGAGTGAATGCTTGATCTCAAGCTGTGTTCATGAATTTTATGCTAACATCACACACATTTAACGTATATCAGCTCTTCTTCTTCCAAATGTGGACATCATTGGAAAGACAGATTTTTTTTCCAGAACAATAAACAAAGGTCAGCAGCCTCAAACATCCCTGCTGAAAAAAACAACAACAATAGAAGCCATCACAGAAATTCTGATGTTTTCCACCAGAAATACCATTACAAAGCATCAGCTAACCAATAAAACCATTACCATTACCATTATTGGTCCTTAATGTTAGACATTCATAGACATAACATACCACCAACAAAAGGCAACAAATTACCGGTAGAGACCGACAGGGACCATTGCAATTGCCCTTAAAATCAATACAATTCCCATTATATCCATTAAAACCATTATAAATTCTATGAGGGTTTCTACTCTTTCAGCAGGGATAACCATTGCATATTAAAATTCTATTTTAGCAACTCATTTCTTCTTTCACATATTTAATTTATTCTTAAAATATTTCAGAATAAAAAAGTATTTTCATGTAAATGATTCTAAGACTCTCTTAACTCTCTCTGTATGTGTCAACACTCTTGATGGTGGCACTGTGCAAACAAACACAAGCACAAAAATAAATTAGATAAAATCCATAGAGAAATGACTCATTTTTTTCTACACCTTTACAATACGATAGCAAATAGCGATTTTCATGGCCCCGCATACTAAAGTGGGATACAAAGTTCAGTTTTCTGTAATCGATCATTTCTTTTTTTTCCCCTCTGTATGCTGTCCTTTTTTCCATCCATCTGTTTAGTATAGAAGAAGTGGTCATGTGTGTGAAATGGGTGTTAAAGGAGAGCTGCTACTGCTGCAGGAGAAAGAGCAGGCTGCTGCAGGCCGGCATGAAACAGCTTATTATCCACATTCTATTACTGCCATTCCCACCACATTATTCATGTTAAATAAGGTTCTCTACAAAGATACAACATAGAAAACTGTTAAATATATAACTGTAGGCCTTTCAAAATGATTTCTGACTCCTTTTCCGGCAATTTGAAATGATGGTATTGTTTGTTTCTTTTTTCTTCCATATATTCACTTTTTTGTCCATTAAGGATCAACACTTGTACTCTTTAACTGTGACCAACCATGCTTATTGCAAATTGTCCCAAAGTTTGCTACTGAAAAAATGCAAATCTCATTTTCTTTATACACATTATATATGTATACAGTGCCTATATTTCCAGATTCAAAATACAGTGGGTTCAGTTCAAGAAAAAAAAAATTATGCAAAGTATTAAAGGTACTACTGGAATTTAGTTAATTTTGATCAGTTCATTTGCACAAAGCAATTCTTCAATTCCAGTGCTTTAACTTGGTGGACATGATAACAGGGCTTGGTGTCTTAATTTCTCCTCGCTCAGCCCTTCCTCTCTGAACTCCGTTTGTTAAGGTATTGTTTGTTTAGCTGTTTGTTACTTTTCCTCTTTGGTCAGTAAAACTTGTTTGAGTGCCAAAGGTGGACTCCAGCAGAAGGCCTATTCACAGAGCGTGTGGGTCAGAACCTAAGATCTGGCCTTGACAAGGGTGTAGACATCCAGCGAGCCTTAAAGAACACAAAGCCCTTCACAAGCAGCAGTCCTGCAGGCTCTAGGGTGCTCTGTGTGAGATGCTGTGTGGACGTATGTCCTCCGTGGCACTAGGGGGCGCTGCCCATTTACAAAGCGGAGCTACAGACAGGCAGTTGGAGGTGGATGTTGAGCTGATGACAGACAGCAAGTTATCTACAGCAGGCGGGCAGGAGCAAAGAGCTCGTCGGGCTATAGAGTCCACATGAAGCTCTCCACACCATTAGAACTTCGGCCAGTGTTAGGAGACCTGTAGACATACAAACACAATGAACACATTTAGATGAATGCATCTAGGTGTATTTACTTAGCAATGCAAGTTCCATGGAAAACTGTTAAATATATTTAGTTAAATATAAACTGTAGGCTTTTCAATCTGAAAACACTTTTAATCACTTCTGGCTCCTTGTCTGGCAATCTGCATTTATGGTTTTTTTTTTTTTCTTCATATATTAACTATTCTCTGATGAGGATCAATGGTTGTTAACTGCAACCAACCATGACTATTGTAAACTGTACCAGAGGTTGCTGGTCCCTTAATTTCACTTATATATACTGTATTAGCAACGTAAACAATATATACAGAATTAGCAGCAGCATGGTGGCACACTCACTGTTCCTGGTATAGGCACTGCAACCCTGACCAGGATAACGTGATTAATCAAGATGAATGAATGCTGGAATAAAAATTGTTTGGGGATACTCCTGTTGACAACTGCAACCCCAATTCTAAAAAAAAGTTTGGATGCTGTATAAAATGTAAATAAAAACAATGCAATGATTTGCAAATCTCATAAATCCATGTTATTCACAATAGAACATAGAAAAGATATAAAATGTTTTAAATGAGGAAATTTAGCATTTTAAGAAAAAAATAAGTTAATTTTGAATTTAATGGCCGCAACACATCTAAAAAAATTTGTGACAGAACAACAAAAGGTTGGAAAAGTAAGTGTTCCTAAAAAGAAACCGCTGGGGGTTAATTGGCAACAGGTCAGTAACATGATTGGGTATAAAAAGAGTATCTTAGAGAGGCAGAGTCTTATGTGAAGCCATATGGTAGCATGATCCAGAAATGCCGCCATCTTCTCTGGGCCAAAGCTCATTTAAAATGGACTGAAACAAAGTGGAAAACTGTTCTGTGGTCAGACGAATCAAAATTTTAAATTATTTTTGGAAACCATGGATCCCACGTCCTCTAAACTAAAGAGGACTAAAGAAGAGAGGGACCATCTGGCTTTTTATCAGTGCTCAGTTCAAAAGCCTGCATCTCTGATGGTATGGTTGTGCATTAGTGCCTATGGAATGGGCAGCTTGCACAGCTGGAAAGGCACCATTAATGCTAAAAGGTATATACAGGTTTTAGAGCAACATATGCCTCCGACCAGATTACATCCCATCTTAACTTCTGAAAGACTCTGCCTCTCTAAGATACTCTTTTTATACCCAATCATGTTACTGACCTGTTGCCAATTAACCTCCAGCTGTTTCTTTTTAGTAACGTTTACTTTTCCAGGCTTTTGTTGCCACCTCAACTTTTTTGAGATGTGTTGCGGCCATCAAATTCAAAATGACCTTTTTTCCCCCTTAAAATGGTTAATTTCCTCAGTTTAAACATTTGATGTTTTCTATGTTCTATTGTGAATGATATTCTGTTTTTATTTATATTTTACACAGTGTCCCAACTTTTTTGGAATCGGGGTTGTATGTGCTCTTAACTGGGAGTGTAAATAACAGATTTAGTGTTAGTGAAGTTAGTGTAACTGGGACTAAAATAACTTTTTTGTTGTTTTTGTAACCTCTTGCAGCACACAGTTTTCTGTACAATGTGTATATATGTGGTGACTTGCCAACGTCTGCATGTACTGCCAAAATCTGCCCCTTTTCACTGCTTTAGATGTAATCTGACCTAATTAAAGGTAAAGGTAATTAAAGGTAAGATTTAGCATTAACAATGAGAGTGATAAAAACAATGCATTCATTTTTTACATCAGTCTCATCAAATCCGAGCAGCTTAGCAAGCAAACTAGTAGGTGAACTGAATTTTAACAGATTTGTACATGTGGTATTGAACATTGCTGATTCTGCCCACTTTCGTTCTAGTTGAGTGGCGTGGCTGGCTGGGAAACATGATACATATATATATATATATCTATATATCTATATCTATATCTATCTATCTATATATATATATATATATATATAAATTTGATAATGTGTTTTATTACTCATTACTTTTAATTTTTTAAAATTTCTACTGGCCCTTTTTCAGAGCATTTCAGGTGCAACTGCCCTGTAGTCTGTTGACATTCGATGCCAGAGGTCAAATGAATCTCATGCCTTATGTCAACTGTTTAACTGTCGCTTGCTACTTCATTGAACTGTCAAGTTATTTTGCTACCGTGGGAATACTGAGAAATCTCTATGCCATCTGGATGATGCCTGGTCCTCTGCCAATGAGATAAGGCCATCGAATGCATGCAAGATGGCACATGTCTTTAATAACAATGAACTCTTGACAACTGCATTGGGACCAAACTGGCACTGGAAAGGCAGGTGTTGTCTTAAAAATGACCATGTTTAACTATAAAGCAGCAGGGATGGAGCAATCAAGATTCAGAATGAACCCAATTTAATAGGCAAATGACACATGCTCAGGGGGAAAAGTAATTGAATGATTGTGAAGACCTGGAGCTAAAGACAAGGACACATTTCTAAAACACCTCAGTAACCTTTAGGTAATTAAATCCACAATATAAGCACTGACAGTACACAAGTGTACATTAATTCTATCCATGCTATTCTTTGGTGATTAAAGATGAGTAATTTCCATATCTGTAAATTTTCATTAGCACAGAAGAAAAGCTGATTTTTGAGGGCTTATGTGAAGGAATGCTTCCTTAAATTCTTTAATTACAGCCGTTCTTTAAGCTGGTGAATGACATTTCTTGCTTAAGTCTCCTTATCCTTGTGCAGCCCAAAATAAACTTCTCAAAAAAGGCTGGAACATTCATGGATTTACAAAACTGAAACTATTTCCAGGCTGCCCATTAAACAATGGAGTGGGGCAGTAAACAGCAAGTAGTAATAGGTGGAATTCTGTGTTAGGTTGGTGTCTATTCAAACAAAGTGGGCCAGGAGCAGGTGGGTGTGCAGTTTGAAGTGGGTCTGCATCAGGAGTAGTTTAGGACAATAGCGGAGGTGCAGATTGAGCCCTTTTGAAGAACCCTTCCTTTTCTCCTATGTCTTCACCAAATAAGTCAATCACCCTGGCCAGGACGACTCCACAGGACACTGAGGCATACCTAAACATATTTGAACAAAAGGGCTTGGGTATGTGGCTGGCCCAGGGACTAGTGGGCTTCCTGAATAAGGCAGTGATGACCAGGGAATCCCAGCTAGTGGCCCAAAGTCTACACCCAAGAACCAGTTAATCTACCTGACAGTGAGGAGAGCAGTCCTGGAGCAAGTTGACTAGACTAGAACTTCATCACTATTGGTTCTGAGAGATGACACTGGCATAGGCTCTTTGTATTTGCCCAGAGGCTTCTGTACTCCTGCAGACAATTTATGAGGCTAACCCTGTGAAGCCAGAGAAGACTGTTGAAAGGGTGGTGCTGTTACAGTTCACAACCAAAAGTATCTTTGACCCTTCACCAAGACCATGCCCATGCCTCAGTTTGTGAAACTACATGGACTGGCATACTTGCTGGGATGAAACTGGTAGGTGGGCTTCCTGAGGGAGCAGTGATAGGACATTGCACACCATATCACTATCTGTTACGATTTGTTAGGTCCTTCTGAACACATTCCTCTGGAGTGGTTCCATAGCATGACGACAATGTGAAGACCATTTTTACCATGCCTGTGACAGTCTGCAGCAATATATGGACTGGCACACATGCTGCTGGGCTTGAGGGCTCCCTTACCTGTGTCAGGCATTGAGGGAATATAACAAGGTGGGGGTGTTGTTGGGCATGGGTTTGTATTATCGGGTGGGGTTTAAGGCAAACCAGTGGAGTAATAACTGATATGACACACTTCAAATTGATTTCTTGCATGTGTTTTATATTCATTTCCTTTCTCCCTCTGTCTGACAGCAGAGCTGTGTGTTTGTGAGTTTGTGACAGTGGAGCAGAGCAGAGCAGCTGGAAGCCGCTAGTTTGGTTTCATTTGTTTGTTTGTCTTTGTGTGATGACGTTGCTAGTGTGCTGTGTCTGAAGCCAAGGGGCGAGTTGAGTGGGGTGCTTGTTAAGGGGCACTCTTTGACAGAGATGAGTTCTGTTTTCAGCATGAGAAAATGCCCTCATCGACGGTAAATATCACACACATCGTTTTCTTTTACTACTTTAAAGATGTACTCTATAAGAAACAACTCCATTAATGTTAATGCTCTAGCCAACTGATATGACATACACAGCTTGATGAATTAATGATCTATATTTTTTAGACTAGTTTAAGAAAATGTAATGTTTTAGCATTTTAGCCCATTCCCTGATACTCATTTGGTAAATTGCTACAACCGCAAGCCCTTGTAACCCTTGTAGTTACTGGAGTTAAATTAATAGATTTCCAACTTGTATGTATGCCATAGTCCAACACTGAGTCTTGGACAAACTTCTCCAACACATTCATCTTGTCAAAGCAGCAGTGTTGAGGTTCATGGGAACCCACACTCACACTTTATAAGTCACTACTGTCTTACTGCTTTGAATGAGGGTGGTGGCTTTAGACGTTTTTACTTCGTAGAGGGGCTGCCTCACAACCATCTTTCCGACCTTCTGAAGGTTTCAGAAGCCTGTTTGGAAAGCATAAACTTTTACTCTCAGTTCATGAGGAGATGAATGTATGAATATAAAATAGTTTTCAGTTGATCTGCTGCATATATGTCTATAAAGTAGTTTTCATTTCACTAAGGCATACAGTAAAATGCCCATGGAGCAATGCGTACAAGCAGTTATTAAAGTAAACCTGACTAAATATGGTATGTCAAAATTCTATTTAATAGTCAGGTAGAGAAGTTGTTTGTCCTTTTGTCTTCGTAAACATAGACATTGGTAAGGCTTTAACAGCTTTGAGACACAACTCATATAAAATAAGTGGTTTCCTAAAAGCACAATATCATGTCAAGACACAAATTCATTTTATCCTAAATGCCACAGATGGTCCCACTGCTGGGGCCTTTTGAGCACTAGGATCAATTGATCTACTCCAAAACGCATCCTCCCGTGAGCCAAGAAAACATCCCACAGAAAAGGAGGGCTGCTAAATTTTGCTTGGTGCCTGTGGGACATTTTGGAAGCAGGCAATAGCTTCGTGGGTGAATTGTGTGAGAAGGCAAAGATACATTCACAAGTGAAGCCAAAAAGAGGAAGAGACTGTTATTCACAGCACATATGGAGGTTTTCACCTGCGTGTTCCATACAGTAAACAAGCCCAGTGGAGCATATGGCCTCAAGCTGACATTTTGCCTAAATGAACTTGCATGACTTTGCATCCTCAAATGTCGCAGAGAGGCAAATTGTCTAACCACCTTAACCACTCATTTGTTGGGAATATCTTTTTAATGGAATGAATTTGTCATCTTTTCCCTAACTGAAAGGACTGTGTGTCTGTTCCTATATTTCCTGTATCTTGAAGTAACACTTGTGGAGTTAAATAAAATCCAGCAGCTGGAATGGATGATACAGTAGCTTGAGTGAGGTTTAATCCCTGCATTTGGATATGATCATCTTGCTGACTTTGGGTAATGAGGGCAGCTCTGAACCGGAAATAACGTTTCTTTAATCAATCTTATCATGTTGCTGTTTAAGGATATGTTTTAAATTTATCCAATAAACACCAAAAGCAGTAATACACTACCTTCTCAGTATGCATAAAAAATAATTTCTGATCAAATATGTAATTACATTTACACACTATTTTGGTGGTGCAAGTTTAACTGGGGTAAATCCATTCCTTACAGGTTATTTTATTGCCCAGATCTGCCATGTCTATATATATATATTTTAATCTCTTCAGCCCTGATAAAATTCCAACCTGACTTTCCTACTGGTTTTCTATAATCTGTCTAAAATCTCCCATCTAAAATATCTCTGCTACTTGAGTCTAGAGTGGAAAGGTATTTACTCAGCTGATTCATACTGTATTCAGTCTTTTTTGTGTGTGTATGATGGATGCTTTGACAGTACAGTATGTCTCAAGAATGTAGCTAGTATTGGTCATTATCACTTTGTCTCCACACTGTCTTTATTGGAACTCCATTAGTAGGAAAAGGAAACAATCCAGCTAAAAATGTGATGAAGCAGATGAAAAGGCATATTTCACCACTTATATAAATCAAATAGATCTTATATTTCAGGTTCTTCAAAGTAGCTATGATTACCACCTTGCAAACTGAGGTGCTTCTGATGTTTCTCCAACATACATAACATATTCAGATATACACTATATGACCAAAGGTATTGGGACACATCATCATCATGCTCATAAGGGTTTTTTGAACATTGCATTCAAGATTTGGTCCCCCTTTTGTTGTTATAATAACCTCCACTATCCTGGGAAGGCTTTCCTCTAGATTTTGGAGCATGGCTGTGGGAAACTGCCCATTAAGCCACGAAAGCATTAGTGAGGTTGGGCACTGATGTCGGGCGAGAAAGTTTGGGTGCAGTCGGTGTTTCAGTTCATAGTTCCAACGGAGAACTACCATAAATTTCTTAGTAAGTAAAATAGATAACTTACATATTTGCAATTACGGGGGGGGGGGTAAATGTCTTGATACATCAATAGGGTCTTTATAACAAATAAGTGTACATATACACATGTGCAGTACAACAAAATTCTTTTCTACATATATCACAGCTAGAAAGCTGGCATCAGAGCAAAGCTTTAGCCACGAATGCTGCATCTTTGGAACAGTTGAGGGGTAAAGGTTTTGCTCAGGGGCCCAATAGTAAGAATATGGCAGTGCTGGTATTTAAACTCTTGACCCTCTGATAAATAGCCACAGTGCAAATATTGCCCACTAAACCTTTCGGTATGTTTAATAAGAAACATAAGATTTGTATTAGATGTAACTGTTGTGAAAATGCAGCTGACTTTGCATACTGTTTAATCACTTCTCCATTTTAATTGGCTACATTTGGGTAAAGACTATTTGATAATGCTCTTGTAGAAGGTGTAGAAGAAACTATTTAAAGAATTTTTATCTTTAATTCGGTCTTTCGCTGATAAGTGAGTAAAAATTATATGTGAGAACAATTCTTATTCTTATTAATTTATTTTGATATGTTGGAGTTACTCATAGCCCAAACTGCAATGGTGAAGGTGTTGTGAGAATATAAAGGTACTAATGCTAAGAAATTTTGTAATCCTTTATCTATCCTAACAATTTGAATGTTGGGCAGATAGTTTTATTTCCAGCATGTGTTACTAGACCAGTTAGTTACAATATCACATAGCTATATGTGCAGCAAGTATCTCCAGTGTTGTCACGTTGTCAGCAATAATAATGTAATGATCCACATTATGTTGCTCTAACATTCATGCTTGACCTTTTAGGACTTTGAGGATGTATGAAGAGAGGACATATGAGCAAACTGAACATTAATGTTTCGAAAATCAATGAGCTGGCCTAATGCGTGGATCTATTTTTTCCACCTTCTCCTGAAGTATACACCTGGGGCTCTAGCTCTAAGGACAAATAGGACATCTTTTATCATCACACAATCCATTATGGTACCTCCACACATTCTTAAATAGATCAGTTTGTCTAGGTGCATTTGTCTTAATTAGAGCTTTAAAGCTGAAGAGGTATGTACGTTGCTATGCTCACAAGACTGTGCGCTTTGCATTGTTTTGTGAGGAATGAGCAAGGAGATTCCCACTGCATCATAGTTGCTCACATGACAATTATCAATGCTGACTGTCTCTGGAGATCAGGAGCTCTTCTGGCTAAATCTGAGGCACAGTGTGTGGTTTACCTGCGAAAGCAACACCTGATTTAGTGTTGTTGCGGCAGTTACAAAACAAATAAATAAAAGACGTCTCTTTCAACTTCTTATTGCTTTTATTTGATGAAGCTCACTTAGTAACAAATAATGAGAGATGAGAAGCTGGCTGAGCACTTATGTATACTGCTTTTTCAAGCTCACGCTGAAAGGTGGTCTGGAATGCAACACAGAAGAGTGTGAAATGCAAAGAATTTGCAATCCATGTAGATGCATTCAACAAGCGTCCTTTTTTATTTTAAATTTTTCAGTCTTTTCACTCTTTTTCAAAGTTGTACTGATTTGATAATCATATCCGTTCGACTTTATTAAGCATGACCCAAATTGTCCTAAATATAACTTGGAGGAAGCCTTGTCTGATATTAACTCTCCAGTGTATTCCCTATTTTCCAGTGAGACTCAAAATGGAGGCAGTGGGCCTGGACTGCTGACTTGGCGGATAATTGTTGGCAGAGAAAGTTAATGGTCTGCAGCGGCCGAGAGAGCATTTGCATGGAAAAGCAGCTGTCGTCTCAACGGCCGCTCTGTTCAATCCAAGGTTTGGGATGTGTCCTGAGGTGCCAAGCAGGCCCAATGGGATCAATTACGCAGGCCCCAGCATGCCATTTTCTGCACTACGATCTCAACTGGATGCCTCCACTTCCAAAATAAAAAAAAAACCCTCATTTTTAACAAACACTAATGAACCAGTTGCATGAACACATCCTGAATTCATTGACCATCCCTTATTATTCATCACTCTAGCCTGGTACATGTTAGATCAGGCTTAGGGAACAGCTTGTTTAGTCCCACACCAAAGACCAAAGAACACCAAAGTGCAAGCAGCATTCATTCCAGAGTCTCAGCTGTAGAAAAATAGCTGATCACGATAATCATTAGCACTTGCTTTCTGTGAATGTTGCAGTCTTATTTCCTGTGATTAATCAGAGACTAAAAAAAGGGGGGGTCATTTACAAAAGAACTTGCTTATGTTCACATATGATGATCTGAGGGGTTTCTCATCTTTTAATTTGTGTTAATGTAATTTTTGGATATATATATATTTATTAGTCAAAGATGAAAAAGGTTTGCACTGTAATATGATATCATCTCATCACGAGTAACAGCTACATCCTGGTTAGAGTTGTGGTAGATAAACACTGGATGTGAAGCAGGAATGCACCAGCATGGAATGCCAGTCAATCACAGGGCACCATGCACATACACACACAACTTCACACTTTCATAAACACCACGGGGCAATCCACATACTGCCATGTTTTGGGAGGTGGGAGAAAACCAGATAACCAGGAGGAAACTGCATCATACAATATACACTATATGGCCAAAAGTATGTGGACACAGGACCATCACACTCACCACGTTGTGGTTCATCTGTTGGCACAAAGTTGAAAGCACACAATTGTCTAGAATGCCTTTGTATGCTGTAACATTACAATTTCCCTTAATTGGAATAAGAGACCCAAACCTGTTCCAGCATGACAATGCTGTGCACAAAGCGAGCTCCACAAAGACATGGTTTGCCAAATTTGGAGTGGATGAACTCAGGTCGGGCTGCATCAACTAATCGATAAAATCTATAATAATCGATTATGAAAATCGTTGTCAACGAATCTCATTATCGATTACTTGGTCTGCGCACGGCACGGGGGAGATTTACTAATTACGTTACTTCTCTTCTGAAAACACACTTCAGAGAATAAATACTAAAGTTGTGTCCCAAATTAAGTACTCTACATTACACTATGCACTGTGTACTGTACTGTCTAGTGTGTGGATTTTAGAAAGGTAATATCATCTAAAATGGAACACTAGCGGATTTTTTAATAACTGGAAGTATAAGCCGCTTCCTACATGACATCATAGCACATAATGTGACAGCGCTAGCTTTAGCCTAATACCCAGAGTCACCATACATGACTTTCTTTTCTCTCAATGACCATCAGACGGAGGCGAAATCGTCAAGTGACTGAGGAAGAAAATGTGCGACCTCCAAGTCCTCTAAGGCAGTGAAGCATTTTATATTAAACACAGCGGAGAAGATTTATAAACTTTATTAAGCGGAGTTTGTGTAGCACAAGCACGACAGTGATGCTGTCGCGTATTGCTTAAAAGGTTTATTTTATTTTAAGTTTATTGTCATTATATGCTGTATCAGTGTAACTTATGTTCTTTATTATAACGGAAGTGATCTATTAGTAATGAGGCCGCTTTACTCCTCACACACAGTGTAGACGCGGTGATACAGAGTGTAGTGCGAGTAAGATCTGTAATGTCTAATTAAAACACTATGATCAAAAGTAAACACAAGTAAAATAATATTCCTTAAGACAGTGAGTTTTTATGACTAATTTAGAACTGTAGTTTAATTCTGTGCTTTTTGTGCATCCATAAAAAGTAATGCATATATATAATTCAGTGCCATAAAAAATGCATATATATATATATATATATATATATATATATATATATATATATATATATATATGCATTTTTTATGGCACTGAATTAAACTACAGTACTAAACGAATAATATATATTCTGATGTGTGTCTGGGTGTATTGGGATCTTTTCAGTCTTATATAATTAGACATAATTATATAATTAAACAGTTGTGTAATGTTTTAGTCTTAAGTTTATATCTTGTAACACTCAGTTTGTGGATTTAATTTTAAATAAACGGAAAAATGGTACTGAAAGTTTGCCGCGCCCCATCCAAATAAATAAATAAATAAATAAATAAATAAATAAATAAATAGCCGGCCAACTAATCGATTATGAAAATAATCGTTAAGTTGCAGCCCTAAACTCAAGTGGCCTTCACACAGCCCTGACACCCCCAACCCCAAGGAGCACCTTTAATGCAGACTGTGCCTCAGGTTTCCTCGCCCAATATTGGTGCCTGCCCTCAGTAATGCTCTGAGGCTGAAGGAGCTGAAATCCCCACAGCCTCCCCAGAAGAATGGAGGTTATTATGGAGGCAAATGGGGATCAAATTCACTGTAACACATTTCAAGTATGTAAACTTACAAACAAAAATTCACCTGCTGCCTTAAAAACCACAAGCAAACTCAATTTGAAGATGACCTTTGTTTCAACTCAAAAGTAGTCACAAATAGTCAGGACAATGGATTACTTTAAGTTTAATTTTTGAAAAATTATGACCTTTGGAGTTATAATATCCAAAACCTGTTTGTAATGACAGCTTCAAGACGCTTCCTCTATGAAGAAATTAATCAGCCGCAGTATTCAGGTGTGATTTTGGCCCATTCTTCTAAACATATTGTCTTTAAATCTTGTTCAATTGGATTCAATTCAGGTGATTGACTGGGCCATTCTAACACCTTGATTTTTTTTCTCTGAAACCAATTGAGAGTTTCCCTTGCTGTATGCTTTGGATCGTTGTCCTGCTGGAAGGTCCACCCACGTCTCACCTTCATCATCCTGGTGGATGGCAGCAGATTCTTCTCAAGAATCTCCCGGTAAAGGGCTTTATTCATCGTCCCTTCAAATGATGCGGTTCCTTCAACGGGGCCACAGTGGTTCAGGTGATAGAGCAGGTTGTCCACTAATCGTAGGGTTGGCGGTTCGTTTCCTGGCCCATGTGACTCCACATGCCGAAGTGACTTGGGCAAGACACTGCACCCCAAGTTGCTCCCAATGGCAAATTAGCGCCTTGCATGGCAGCTCTGCTACCGTGAATGGGTGAATGAGACAGTGTAAAGTGCTTTGTAAAAAAGCTCTATATAAGTGCAGACCATTTACCATTCAACTATATGAAGTCTGCCAGTACCATACGATGAAAAACAGCCCCACACCATGATGCTCCCACCTCCAAACTTCACTGTTGGTGTAGTGTTTTTAAGGTGATGTGCAGTGCCATTTCTTCTCCAAACATGGTGTGTAGTGTGACAGACAAAAAGTTCATTTTTGCTCTCGTCTGATCAGACTACACGCTCCCAGTATTTCATAGGCTTGTCCAAATGAGTTGTAGCAAACTTTAAACGAGCTTTGACATGCCTTTTCTTTAGTAATGGAGTCTTGCGGGTGAGCGTGAGCAGTGCAGTGCATTGCCTATTGTTTTCTCTGTGACGATGGTACCTGCTGCCTCCAAGTGTTTCTGGAGCTCTTTCCGAGTGGTCCTTGGCTCTTGGGCTACTCTTCTGTCTATTCTTCTGACTCCCTGGTCAGAAATCTTGTGAGGAGCTCCTGTGCGTGGCCGGTTGATGATGGAGTGATGTTGCTTTCACTTGCGGATAATGGCCCCAGTGGTGCTTACTGGAGGATTCTTTTTACATCATGAGATTTTTCTTGTGTGACACCTTGGTAACGAAAAGCTTTTATAGACCATCAATTTACTAATCCATCTGATATTAATTTGCACAGATAGGAGGTATAATTACTTACAGATTTCAGCTGGTTCCTTGCCGTACCTTACCTTGGAGAACTGCTTTTTCTTAGCGTGTATAGAACTTTTTTCTTGTGACATTTCACTTCAATACACATAACTTTATTTATGGACTTTAATTTTGTGAATTCTTTATATTTCTGGATTTCTTGAGTTAATACTGATGTCTGGTGAAAATTTCATATGAATAGCCTCATTATAAATGTATTTACTGAACATTTTTTCAATACTTATTTCCCCCACTGTAAATTATTTATTTATTAATTCTGTACATTGCTTATTTATTAATTCTCCTCCTTGTAAGAAAATCAGCGGTGTCATCAACCATCTAAACTGTAACTGTGTCAAGATTTGTGTTGAAGTTACTGTTTCTGAGATGCTGTATTCTCAGCCTCAGCTCAGAGCACAAAGCCTCTGTGGGCTCAACACTTCCAGGTATTTGTTGGGCTAAACATAACTACATTGTGAACTTTTAAATAATATTAAACAATTTATGAATATTGGATTAAGTGCTTACTGAAGGTGAATAAAAGATCCTAAAAAATGGGTACTTGTATTTCATCTGCAAATGAAATTTTTGTTAATTACATTTTTGCTCAGTTTGGTGTGATGCAATGTAAAATCCAGACAAATTATAGTATTTCAAAATAAATAATAATTACAAAGTTTCTTACAGGAACCTCTTTAACAGCAACATACTAAAGTTTGACAGTAATATATATGTCTGTGTTTTTTTTTATTATTTTTTTTTTTACAATAATTTTATACTATGCAATTGCAATTGGCTATATTTCTGTTAATCCTATTAAACAAATGTTTTTTTAATTAATTTTATGTAGTGAAATACATATTTCATATTATTTACCATTTTATGCTGTTTTACTTTAATTTAATTGTTAACCCCACAAATTTATGCTTCCAAAGATAATTATAATACTACTGTTGCCCCAGCTTTTTGAAAATTATGGTAAGGCATCTAAACTACGCCAAAACCTCCAAGCGTGGCACTTTTCTCCATGTACATGAGCTCTCTAAATCATGCCTTTTTCTGGCATGCTGTCAAATCTGATAAAAATTACCATTTCTACAGATAACGCTGTGGAAAATCAGAGCCTCTCACCATCATCTTCTCTCAGAAGCAGCATGGAGGAGAACATGTGCTCCTGAAGTGTTCTGATTTGGAAATGACTTGAATGAGTTAAATGAACCTCATGCTAATAGAGCGTAATGTTCTCTCTCTCTCTCTCTCTTTCTCTCTCTCTCTCTCTCACACACACACACACACACACACACACACACACACACACACACGCACATAGACATACACATATAGTCTTTACTATGTCATCTCTCCAATTTGTCAATTTATTCATAAACCGTTTTCTGTCTCAAGCTCATGCACCAGTTCCTTTGAATTGTTCTACACAAAATTCCTTGATTACAAACGTCCAGATAAGCCCCTAACTAAATGATGGAACAGTAACAGTAAACTGTTTTTAATGTTTAACCATTAGATTATGAGGATGATGATCATTATTTATTATTATTATTATTATTATTATTGTTAATACTACTACTACTACTACTAATAATAATAATAATATATGACTACAAATAAGACAGTTCAAAGTGGTTATGTATTGTTTCATAGTGGCACTTCACTTTTTAATCCATTCTGAATTTGATGCTGTGGCAATAAACACTCTCACCTTTGCTCATATTTTTTATTATTATTATTTTTTAATTATTTCTTTTATTTTATAGACAAGCCTCAATGTCAGATCACTAACCAGACCAGTTTAATGTATCTCCCCCTTTTGCTAGTCTTTGATCTGATGAACGTCAGTTAAATAATTTGCATAACTGCATATGATTAAACTGAAATAGAAAATGGTTAAACCGCAATTGAAATTCTTCCACAGAAGCCAAGTATTTATGTTGAGAAAACTAGAGCTGCTGAACTACAGCCAGGTTTTTTGTTCTTGATTGGCTTTGCTACAGTATATTATTTTTGCCAGTGCTTGGTCCGGGCCGGAATTAAATGCTTTACTGCTCGGTAGCTGGAATCAGATATTAGTTACTTTATTCTCCAAAGAGGAGCAAATCACAAATAAGTTCATTTTAATGAGTGTTTATTCTTATCTAGCATCGAGTTACACCTGGGTTTTATTATGAATGGTAATTTAGCTGAAAATAGCATTCACCCCTGCTCTCTCTCTCTCTGTACAATAGCAATGAGGTCTAGCAAAGTCTACTGAAAATTGTTTATCTCAGTAGTAGTCAGTTTAAATTGACTTTTCGTAGCTAATACTTTTTTGTAGCTATAAATCACACTTGTCTCTTTTGTCTGTATGTAATAATATACAATACTAATATGCACGTTGTCTTGGATTTGCTACTTTATAAAACACAGTATAATATCATGTAATTGAGCTCTTTTTGAGAGAGTCCACCTGTTACTACAGTATCCCTGAATCTGTCCTATTCAAACCTGTCTATTAAAACTTGGCATGGCAGCTACTTCCACTTAATCCCAAGCAAAGGGGAAAAAAATGGAATCTAGGATGGATCTGTGCCAAGAAACATACACCCTGAAAAACTATACATAAACACTTACACACTCTCTCTTTCTCTTGCACTTACTCAGACACACCCCAGTCAAGAATAACAAATGAAAGTGTTAATGGCCTTATTCTCTATACATGAGCACACATTTAATTAAGCTCTCTTGGACTTCTGGTCCTGGAGGGTTGTGAATAGGGGTTTATGGAAATGGCCTTCTCAAAATAATTGTGACTCAAATAACAAACTCCTGATGACTTAACCCTTAACTTAATACTGTAGCACCCACTGAAATCGGAATACATTGGAATGGCCGTAGTGGTCGCCACACGGGATTCCTGGCCGCCATCTTGCTCAGTGCTTCATGGTGACATGGAGGTTTAATCTGCAGAATTTTATTCCCATTCATTCTAATCAAGCAGTCTCTTGACCATTCAATTAATATGTACATACAGTAAATATGATTAATATATGCATAAATACACATCAGTATTTATACATACTGTTATTAATGTGCATATTATTAAATTGTCCATTACTGATATGATTTGTAATTAAAAAAAAAATTGCATGACAATGTATAACATTTGAAAATGGAAGGAAAAAATTATTACAGAATGTCTGTATATACTTCAAGGACCTCAGCGAACTTACGTAATACAAGCCATTAGGGTTGGTTAATAAGCAATATATTCAAAACATTCAGACAAAAATCCCAGACATTTCTCAGGCACTACCTTGTGATACAACCTTCCAAGTGACTTTACAGACTACCTTTAGCTATTGTATTAATCACATTTTTATTTTCATGTTCATGTTGTTAAATGAAACCAAGCTGTATTGTGATAATTATCTGATCAGTACTCACATGCAAAAATGGATGTAAACCCGTCATTTAAATTAGTGTATATACAGTTCACTGTCCTTGAAAGATAACAGTCCTATTCAGGGTCTGTCTCACTGATTGATTTAATCCAAGGTTCTGAAGTTGGACAATGTGATGATGTCTTAGAGTGCAGAATATTTCTACCAGAAGCCTGATCAGGTTGATGGTATGATTGTCAATGCCGTCTTGAGTTTCAGCAGCATAGTCTGCCATGCCATTTCCAAACACACCCCTGGCTCCAATATCTGACAAGACTCTGTACTGGACATGGGAGAAGACACTCTTCCTTGTTAGGACATTGCTGTCCGCTAGCTCTCTGAGATGCATTTCCACAGCTCTCACTATGGTAACTACTCCCTCAGATGGCATAATAAGTCCTCCATTGGTCTTCAACTGAATAAAGTAGTATGAGGAGCTATATCTTGGAGGTGGTTCTGAAGTCATGAGTCACCCTGCAGGTAGAGCATGAGACTTTCAGTGGTGCCTTCCTAACCACCCAACCTCCAATGCATACAAGGATGTTGTCCAGGGTTGCCAGGACTTCCTGGTTTGGGAGAACAAAGTCTTGGTCCATTATAATAATTTGCTTACCACATATGTCGTACCGCATTGAAAAATAATTCAATGTGATTTTGGCTATATTTGTACATAAGGATATATCTCAAGGTTTCAGGTATAACAGATCTTGTGTCAGGTCCCGAACAACCTAAATTCCTGACATGAGACCAGCTATACACACACGACTGCAAACAAGTGTACTATTTCAATAAATTCCATCCAACTACTTAAACAGCTTATCCATATGTTGTACACAATGACTCTGTGGGATTTACTGCAGAATACTACATCTGTATTCTGCATGTACATCTTTGCTTCCATCCATCCATCCATCCATCCATCTTCTATACCGCTTATCCTTCCTTCAGGGTCACAGGGAAACCTAGAGCCTATCCCAGGGAGCATCGGGCACAAGGCGGGGTACACCCTGGACAGTGTTCCAATCCATCGCAGGGCACACTCACACACACATTCACACATCCATTCATACACTACGGACACTTTGGACATGCCAATCAGCCTACCATGCATGTCTTTGGACTGGGGGAGGAACCCGGAGTATCTGGAGGAAACCCACACAGCACGGGGAGAACATGCAAACTCCGCACACACAGGGCCACGGTGGGACTCCAACCCCCGACCCTGGAGGTGTGAGGTGAACGTGCTAACCACTAAGCCACCATGCGCCCCACATCTGTGTTTGGGTAATTGAAAATATGGAAACTACTTAAGTTAAGAACCAATTTCATTTAAAATATCGTAAAATATCGAGTTGTGTACTGTAGTAAAAACTGAACCAAACAAAGTGAAGATCATAGACACTGCCTATGTCAGTGTGACATGACATACAAATACACTGTGTCTGTGGTACTGTTTTGCCTTTTGGATTTATGAGCTAATATGACACAATACTCACGTATGGAATGTAATGCCACCTTCTTTGGCGTGCCGATTGCGATAATTATAGCAATTCACATCAAAACACTGTGCCCCTTGGCTCAGTTTGGGTTTTTTCCTTGGGTACATGTGATCTGACTCCATGCTGCCAGTAACTATGGACTCCATGTAGCACTGAGCAAGATGGCGGCCCGAGATCTCGCCTCGTTATCACTAGTTGTGCTATGATTGGCCATTCCGGTGTATTTCTAGTTCAGTGGTAGCACCACTCAGAAGCCCTTTTAAAACATCTCATGCTATAATCCTAATCAATTAAATGGTTTTAGATAAGGCCCCTTCATGTACTGAGTCATTGTTGTGATGAAGGAGCATGAGTACTTTGGGGAATCAAATGCACCCCATGTTTTAGCAGGTTTTAGAGTGTGCTGTCTATAGGTGAAACAGTATGAAATATTAAAACATATAACATGGTTTTTGGCATCACAGTGTTGTGCAAAACCTTGCACTTTCAAACAGTGTAGCAAAGAAGAAATATGAAATTATTTAGGATGGAATGGAATATTATTCCAAGTATATAAAGTATTTCTACTGACCTAGCCATGTATTTTATATTTACAGCATTTGGCATATGCCCTTATCCAGAGTAACTTACAATTATCTCATGAGCAATTGAAAACTAAGGCCTGCTCAAGGGCCCAGCACTAACAGGATTTGAACTCATGACCTTTCAATTAGACGTCCAGCAGCTTAACCACTGAGCTACCATTTCCCACTTTACTGAAAAACACAGAGTAGATAAACATATGGAAAAACTGGCCACAGTTCATCAACTTTCAGATTTCTAAAAATGAACTATAGTGGCTTCTGTGGCAGATTCTCTCTCATTAGCCAATCATATGCATTTATGTAAGTTCTTTAGCTAAAGGCAACTCATCAGACCAGAGGCTGGAGACATTATATCAGAAATTAGTTCATATGTTTTTCTAATTAAGGAAAAATAAAATGTTTCATTACAAATGGACAAAGAAGTACAGTGCATCCGGAAAGTATTCACGGCACGTCACTTTTTCCACATTTTGTTATGTTACAGCCTTATTCCAAAATGGATTAAATTCATTATTTTCCTCAAAATTCTACAAACAATACCCCATAATGACAACATGAAAGAAGTTTGATTGAAATCTTTACAAATTTATTAGAAATAAAAAACAAAAAAAAGCACATGTACATAAGTATTCACAGCCTTTTCCATGACACTCAAAATTGAGCTCAGGTGCATCCTGTTTCCACTGATCATCCTTGAGTTGTTGCTTCAATTTGATTGGAGTCCACCTGTGGTAAATTCAGTTGATTGGACATGATTTGGAAAGGCACACATCTGTCTATATAAGGTCCCACAGTTAACAATGCATGTCAGAGCACAAACCAAGCCATGAAGTCCAAGGAATCGTCTGTAGACCTCCAAGACAGGATTGTATCGAGGCAAAACTTCTTTCACGTTGTCATTACGGGGTATTGTTTGTAGAATTTTGAGGAAAATAATGAATTTAATCCATTTTGGAATAAGGCTGTAACATAACAAAATGTGGAAAAAGTGAAGCGGTGTGAATACTTTCCGGATGCACTGTAAACGCTTTATTTCCCTGCATCAAATTCAAAACCGATGTGTCTGATCTTTTCATTTTTGATGTTAGTCAATAATGGTAATGTAAAGTGCTTTGAGGGTTGGCTATAATCCATCCATCCATCTTCTGTATCGCTTATCCTACAGAGGGTTGCAGGAAGCCTGGTGCCTATCCCAGGGAACCCGGGACAAGAGTGGAATCAACCATCCAAGAGCTCACCATTTAAAGACCATATTTTTGAGTGTAGAGGTAACAGGATCCCAACCTTCAATATTTTATCAAAACAATGTAGTAATTCTTTATAGAGATGCAACCCTGTTCTGAAAATATTTCAAGAGACATACTGCACCCAGAAATAGGACTTTTTAATAATCTCACCATATTGCTAAAGCATTAGGTTTTTATATAAATACCTCACATTTCCTTATCATGGTATGCAGTCATACTTCTAATCTGTCAGAATGTAATATCACACTATTTTTGCCTCCTTATTTACTTTTGCCTGTCCGCCTCTATCTCTCTCTCTATCTGCCTCCCTGTCCACCTCTTCTTTTCCTGTGCTATGAAAAATTAGTGGTAAACAAGTAGCCAGCAGATGAATAAAATGTGATGGCTAAACTCCTGAAGCCCTCAGTTTGGTAAAGTTCACTGCCTGACATTAAAAGACCGACAGAGATGCAAATGAGCAGTGCAGAACTAATGAGCACAAATTAAACTTTTTAATTGCAGATGACAGTACAGACGGGAGCTGTAGAGCTTCACCTCTCTCTCTATTCCTCTCTCACACTTCTACTTGCACACATACCATCCGTGATCATCCATCTGCTCCCATCATTAATGTTGAGTGGACTTATGCAATTATAATTAATTAGAAGAAAGTCCAAGCTCAGTGATAAGCAAAGAAATTCCATCAGTTCTGGAGTTTATTGAGTATGCTTTAGAAAAGGTGCACATGCCTATATTCTAAAGATAAACGTATATTCAGAGACTATTCAAGTGGGGATGGAATGGGATGCTGTTGTGGGACCAGGAAAAAAAGACAACTTCTATTTCCTGTCATCATTCTCTTTGGATTCACATATTATATCACAATATCATTTTATTGGTATTATGTTTTACTTATTAAGGTTAGTTGACTGTCCTTAAAAAGAAAGAAAGAAAATCTTGCAGAATGAATCATATGTAATTATGTTATCATAAATATTATAGCACTTTATAAAATTTAAACCTGTTAATATTAAAGCAAAACAAAACCGCAAAAAAGATAAGATCATTGTTTATCCTATGAAGAATTAAACTCAGAAATTAGTAAATCTATTTGTGTTTATAATTTTGGGAAATAAATAATACCCCTCAATTATGTTATTAAAATATTACATTAATTAAGTTTATTTAATTATGTTAATATTTATGACGTCATTACTGTTTATCCTGTAAAGGTTGTCGGAAATAGATAGAAATATACACGAGTTTATAAGCTCTAATGTTATTTAATTATATTATTATTTAATTATGTTATCGCTGCTTTTAAAAAAAAAAGATGTGATAACCAGTGTTTAACTTGTGACAGATGCTGTAAATTAATACAACTATAAATTTGGGTTTATAATTTTAGGAAATTCATAATATTTAATTAAGTTGTATTAATTAGGCCACATTAGTCAAATAGCTGGTAGATGATGTTTATGATGTTTAGAAAATCTTTCACACAAACTAACCTGGCTTTTTTTAATTATTTTCCAGCACTAAAAAAGCTAACTATAGAGGGATGTGGTGTGATGGAGGAGACTCACCGTGGTAGTTTTGACCCGGCCGCTGGGCTGTGTGCAAGTCCAGCCTGATCTATTTACCAAAAGGTCACAGCCTTCATCATCCAGACATGGCACCATGTCACACCACTGCTTGGTCCTCACGATACGGGCTGTGGAGCAAAACAAGAGGGAGGTTATCAACCATAGAGACACACACACACACACACACACACACACAGAACCAGTCAAATTCATTTTGTCTGAAAAGAAAAGACTGCTCTTACTAAACAGTCTACAGTATGCTAAGTATGGCAGCAGGAACACAGTATTGGCTGTTAACATTGATCACGTCTAGTGAACTATAGTGTATGCACGTGACAAGGCTTGGCTGCGAGCCGTCTAGCTTTCTTGTTCCATCTAATACACCCCTGAATGTCACATAGAAAGCGCAATGACAATGAAGAAGACGTTCCCAGTGAGTACAAAGACATTTAAAGGACATGAAGAACACGTTTGTGTGATGTCTAGCTTTTACCCAGATTGAAGGTTTTTCTTTTTTTCTGAGGGCACAGTAAAGACAACTGGTACCAATTACAGTGTATTTTTATGGGCCAAGCCAGTCCAACAATGGTTGCCCCTAAATGTCACTGGTTGGTGTGTTCATTGGGTTCACTGGGTCTCATTTACACAATGAAATTTCACCCAACTAAACAGTGCAAAAAAGCTGAAATTCAGCCCTGTAATCCCATCTCATGAAGGTACAAATCATGTGTGTTTATGGACTGTCATGGTCATCATATACGAGTGCCAATTTCTAAAAATAAAACAAAAAAAAAACAAAAAAAAACATGGACACATGAAACTCTTTTTCTTATTTTCAATGCCACAGAACATTATGTAATTATTGTAAATATATGAGTAAATGTTTTACATTTAAGTTATTCTAAAATTGAGCATATTGTGCAGATATAATTCATTGTTAACGTGTATGCATCAGAGAATACTAATTTAGCAAGCCCCGTATTACCCAGGCAACAGGCTGTACATTGGTAATTCACTAATTAAAAAGAAATGAGCAGCTCTTGAACTCGAAAACATTTTCTTGTTACAGACATTTTCCCTCCAGTGATATTCTAAAAAAAAGTTCCTTTTCACTCCCATTTTACTTCCTTTTACTCTTTTTTCTTTTTAATAATATACTTAACAATATACTTTGTCTCATAGCTCCAGTTGGTGGATTGGCTAACATAAATTGCCCTAGGTATGAATGTGAGTGCATTGTGGCCTGACCAGGATAAAGCGGTTACTCAATGAAAATGAAACTCAGAGAGGAAGGGCCCAATTTTAATAGGAATACATCTACCTAGGTCATTCATGCAATTGCATTATCTAATCAGCCATTCGTGTGGCAGAAGCACAATGCATAAAATCATGCAGATACAGGTCAAAGGCTTCACTTAATGTTCACATCAAATATCAGAATGGGAAAATGTTCTCCAGAGGTTACACATAATGTTGCAGAAAACAAAATCATTCAGTGAGCTGCAGTTCTTCAATGGGAAACGCCTTGTTGATGGGAGTGGTCAGAGAACAATGGTCAGACTGGTTTGAGCTGACAGGAAGAAAGCATGGTAACTCAAATAACCACTCTTTATAATCATGGTGAGCAGAAAAGCATCTCAGATATTTGGAAATATTTTAGATGGAATGAAATGTGCAGATATAATTAACATTCATGCAACAGTGAACACTAATTTAGCAACTCCTGCATTACCCAGGCAAGAGGCATTGATGATTTCACTACTTAAAAATAAATGAGCAGCTCTTGAATGGTACAGAAGATTTACCATACAGAATAATTAGCTTCCCATGGTTATGTTCTCCACTGATATTCTACAAAAGCAACTTTTCCTTTCTGTAACACTTTGGTTCCCTTCACTCTTTTATTTGACCTATTATAGAAAAGAATATATTTAACAAAATAATTTCTCAGACATGGACAACTCTTGAAGCAATATGAAGCAAATTTAACACACTTTTCAAATCATCAGAGCTAGCAGGTTAATCTCCTGACCCTTAAATCCAATATCTGTCAGCAGTTCTATAGCAAGTAAGAAGCCATTTTATTTTTTCATTTCTTATTACCCTCAATCAGAGACTGCTCTAAAATCCTTTCAGCAGAAAGCTGTAATTCGTGTCTATAAAAGGTGGTCATATTTTAGATGAGTGATGGTTGCAATTTTAAATCAGTTGCATTCCATTCCATCTTTAATAATATGTATCTTCCTGGTACAAATATTACCAATTTCTAAATACAAATTTATTTTAATGTGAAATCCACAGTTTGTTACTTTAGTACATTACTACATGAGATAAATTATTACAGATGTAAATGAAGATTATCTGGTAAATTTCTGCTGGCCCAAGATAAAGGGCGGGGGGGGGGGGGGGGCGGCACAGTGCATTCAAAGCAATGAAGAATGCATGTCAATGCATGTCAGAGCACAAACCGATCTATGAAGTCCAAGGAATTGTCTGTAGACCTCCGAGATAGGTTTGTATTGAGGCACAGATCTGGGGAAGGGTACAGAAACATTTCTGCAGCATTGAAGGTCCCAATGAGCACAATGGCCTGCATCATCTGTAAATGGAAGAAGTTTGGAACCATCAGGACTCTTCCGAGAGCTGGCCGCCCGGCCAAATTGAGCGATCGGGGAGAAGGACCTTAGTCAGGGAGGTGACCAAAAACCCGATGGTCACTCTGACAGAGCTCCAGTGTGTCTCTGTGGAGAGAGGAGAACCTTCCAGAAGAACAACCATCTCTGCAGCACTCCACCAATCAGGCCTGTATGGTTGAGTGGCCAGACGGAAGCCACTCCTCAGTAAAAGGCACATGACAGCCCGCCTGGAGTTTGCCAAAAGGCACCTGAAGGACTCTCAGACCATGATGAAACAAAGATTGAACTCTTTGGCCTGAATGGCAAGCGTCATGTCTGGAGGAAACTCAGACTGGGGCGAAGGTTCATCTTCCAACAGGACAACAACCCTAAGCTCACAGCCAAGATAACAAAAGAGTGGCTACAGGACGACTCTGTGAATGTCCGTGAGTGGCCCAGCTAGAGCCCAGCCTTGAACCCGATTGAACATCTCTGGAGAGATCTGAAAATGGCTGTGCACCGACGCTCCCCATCCAACCTGATGGAGCTTGAGAGGTCCTGAAAAGAAGAATGGGAGAAACTGCACAAAAATAGGTGTGCCAAGCTTGTAGCATCATACTCAAAAAGACTTGCGGCTGTAATTGGTGCCAAAGGTGCTTCAAAGCATTGAGCAAAGGCTGTGAATACTTATGTACATGTGCTTTTTTGTTTTTTATTTTTAATAAATTTGCAAAGATTTCAAACAAACTTCTTTAACGTTGTCATTATGGGGTATCGTTTGTACAATTTTGAGGAAAATAATGAATTTAATCCATTTTGGAATAAGGCTGTAACATAACCAAATGTGGAAAGAGTGAAGCGCTGTGAATACTTTCCGGATGCACTGTATGTTGTATAAGGTCTAACAATTGTGTCTAGTATGAGAATTTAATAATCAGCAATCAGAGTGATGAAGCTCTAACAGCATCACCTCTCTGATCCTCCATTTACAAAATGATCACAGAAATAATGGCATGGGGATTTAAACCAAAAATGCAGCATAATTTGATCAGTGAGAGTGCTGTGGATAAAAGAGGTCAGTTTTCAAGAAATGTACAAGCCTTGATTTCTTTGGGGTTTTTTTGTGTGAAAGGAAACGTCTGTGTTACGCATGTAACCCTGTTCCCTGAGAAGGGAATGAGACGTTGCATGAGCTTCACGCTGTGGGAAGTGCCCTCACGCATGACTAGTATCTGAAGTCTGTGTGAAATCACGCCTATTCATATGCCTACTGTGGTCAGGTGACGTGGAATTTCACACATCAGGTGATCATAAAATGACACCTGTAAACCAAGTCATCAGCGTCTATTATCTGAAGCAAAGACACGATTCACAGGCATGCCCCAGTGTGACAAAGCTATGCAAAATCTCTTTCCCTTCTCAGGGAACAGGGTTAAATGCATAACCCAGACTTTCCCTTTCAAAAGGAAATCAACGTTGTGTGAGCTTCACGCTGTGGGAACAAGTATACCCATTCCATCATACTGAGGGTATGGCCTGTTCAAAGGGTCCAAGCCTGAAGGTCACTGCAAGGGTGAAATCTATGTCGAAACTGTAATATCGAATGAATTTGTGCAGTGTAGACCATCATGCCGCACCACACACATCCTGTAAGGGTACCCCTTTGGATAAAGGGATGTTAAGAGGATGTTGCTCCACAGAGGCTCCATGGTGTCCAGCCCCAATGGGTAAGGGAAAACCACAGCGGGCAGTGTGTTGTCTCCTCGGAGGCGAACACATCCACTTCCGCCTGGCCAAACCTCCGCCATATGGACTCCACCACTTGTTGGTGGAGGATCCAATCCCTGGGCCTCGGCCGCTACCTCGACAGGATGTCTGCCCCCACATTCCGGATACCCAGAATGAACACTGCACTCACTGACAAAAACTTTCCCTCCACCCAGAGAAGTAGTTGTGCCTGCCTGAATAAGCGGCGAAAACATAACCATCACTGGTGGTTGATATATGAAACCACTGCTGTACTGTCAGTCACAACTAACACATCGTGACCTCTCAACTGAGGAAGAAAGAAATTCAGTGCTAGAAATACAGCCCACATTTATATGCGATTTATATGCCACTCTAGATGAGGGGCGCTCCAGAGACTGTGAGCTGGATGGCTGTCTAAGACTGCATAAAACAATAGTTCTATGTGGAAATTTGTGTCTTTTTGATCTATCGTCACAAACTAATCCTCGAACTGAATCTGTGGAACGATAAGTTTGAGTGTCAATATCTTGAACCTATATGTCCGAAGGGTACAGTTCAGATGACACAGATGTAATATTGGCCACATACTCCCATTTTTTTTGCAGACCTTGCTGTATAAATCTCCCTCCCTCATAAGAAGGGACACATGTTCTATGGCCCCTTTGTCCAAGAGGGATCTTACTTTCGGGGTCGAGCTCTGAACTGGACCTAGTAACCTTTTTCTATGGTGGACAGAACCCATGGAGACACATTTGGCAGTAGTTTCCATGCTGCCCAGATGGTCTTTTAGTGACGCTAACTTTTCCACATTCTGTTGGAAACATTCTGTAGGCATCAGATTTTCGTTGCCCTGTGACAGCTCGTTGACCAGAGGGGACTGAAAGCTTGGGATGATATTGGCCGGGGGGGCTACAGTAATACTTGGGGCTAACTGCCCTAACAACCTGCCATCCCCTGATACCTCTCTCAGCGGCCCATCAGGACCTCTCCTTCTTTGCCTGCTTGACATTAATGATCATTCTTAGATCGGGCCTACTAACAGGCTGTGACTGTGGCCACCTGGTCCCCCGGGCTTTCCACATGCTAACATTGTGAATCTGTGAAAATATTTAGCTGCTATTTTCCTTAAAATTTAGCCTTACACCTCATCACCCTTCATATTTACCTCAGCTATAACTGAGGTAAATAACTTAAATGATATGGTATAACTTAAATAAATTAACACATGAAATTAGAGGCTATTAGAAAGCACAGTCTGATCTGTTAATAATAACTGTTAATAAGTGACGTGAATAGATGGCTATATGCAAAATCAAATTACAGATTAGACTCGCAGCACACTGATTGCTGAAATCCACTATTCTAGTTAACTTGCTCAATTAGTATCTGGATCCGGCTTGGGAGGAAGAACTGTATGTGTTACCCTTCACCCCCTTCCCCAGTTGATATTGGTTGTATTATATGGTAGAGCTGGCTGATGGGTAGAAATTGGTAGGTGAGCAAATTAGGGGAGAAAAACAAAATGATGTTTTACTTTAAAGGTTAACTTGTTTATAAGTGAAGCTGTAGTGTATTTTTTGTCAGGATAAAACACTGAAATTATGCATACATTTTCTAGCAATTGGCATCATAATCATATGCCTCTGCTACAACAAGCAAATAAAACACCAGCAGGAAAAGCACCATAATATGTGGCAAAATGAATGTGTGTATATATCATTCTCTAAAAGATATTCTCCCTACAAATGTCTGATTCAAACAGGAAATATGTACTCTCTTAATTTTAAACATGCAGTATATGGGTAGAAAGATTTTGAAATAATGTATTATTCTTAAAAGATATAAGTAAAATTCAAATGACTCAAATTAAGATATAAGGTCTTATAAGCTCACATAAGGTTGTAATCTGTTATGTCAACAATTTATTCTGAATATGTTTTCACAGGAACTCTTTCTATTAGAAACAGAATTTATGACATAAACAAAGAAATATTTATCAACACTGGCATAGCTGTACATCTAGATTAAGTAGAAAATAGGTATTATTTGGTTTCATTATATAAATCATAATATGATGTCTTTGATGGGAAACAACTGCACATTAAAAGGGCAGTGTCTTGTAATTTCATTTTGCCATCATCTTGTAGATGCTGTTGACTGTATAGATAATAATCTTTTCACTGTAGATCTGTAGTCTGTATAGTTTATTCTGTCTGTTCTAATTTTGTCACCTACTGTACATAATCTGGCAAGGAAATACTTTCAAAGTGTAGGCTTTAATTTTACAACACTTTAACTATTTACAGCAGTAATTGCATTACGAGCATGAGGTCAAAGGAAACTAGTAACGGTAGCTAATAATTCACAGCACACACTGGGTTTGCATTCAAAGGTTTCTCAATTCTAAATAAATTTCCAAAAAGTCAGAAAAAAGATGATGAAAAAGTGATTAGAGAGAAAATACTACAATACCAAAAATGCACAGCTGTTTCACCTCTGTACAGAAAGAAAAGTCTGCCAAAAGAGCAGCATAATGGATAAATATTGCATTTGATATTCATTCCTTCTTTCATTCATTTATCTTCAGTTATCAATTCATCTTGATCAAGCTCATGGTAACTTTAATAAATTAAATCAAGAGTTTTTGGACACCTGACCATCACACCCATAAGTATGTGCTTGTTGAACCTCCACTTCCAGATTTAATCCCACTTTTCTGTTATAATAACCTCCATTCTTCTGGGAAGGCTTTCCACTAGATTTTGAAGGGTGGCTGTGAGGATTTGTGTTCATTCAGCCATGAGAGCATTATTGAGGTCAGGCACTGATGTTGGATGAGGAGGTCTGGGGTGCAGTCAGTGTTCCAGTTCATCCCAAAGGTGTTCAGTGGAGTTGAGGTCAGGGCTCTGTGAAGGCCAGTCAAGTTCTTCCACTCCAAACTTTGTAAACCATGCCTTTGTAGAGTTCAATTTGTGCACAGGGGCACTGTCATGCTGAACAGGTTTGGGCCTCTTTGGTTCCAGTGAAGGGGAATTCTAATCTTACAGCACATTAAGACATCATAAACAACTGTGCTTCCAACAATTTGGGGAATAATCACATGTAGGTGTGATGGGCAAATGTCCACAAACTTTTGAACATAGAGTGTACCTAGATATAGTGGTGAAACTTGTGTGTTATGATCCCCATGTCCTCACTTATTTAAAAAAAAAAAATGTCCTCACTTTTTACATCTTGTCCTTATCATGAGTAACAAGACTTTTATACAATATTTAAGCATTTTTTAAAAATTATTTTATTTCTGCCATTTCTATTCAGGTTTTCTGTATTCAGATTTTAGAAATTCCCATAAAAGAATGGAGGGAAACCCCCACGCAATCACTGTCTCATCTTCAGAGACGTCAAGTCCTCAAATAGTAGGTTTGTGAATTGGCAATTGTGGATACAAATAGACATTCAATTTTGGCCTGCATGGGAGGACATTTGCTGCACCAACACCACCAATTTTCTTCTGCTTCTGCACATCTGGTTCAGTCGCTCTCTCTCTCACACACACGCTCTCTCTCTCTTTCTTCTGCCCTTCTCTTTTTGTTCATCATTTCTGATACATCTTGGAGACATGTGGCAAATAACAGGACTCATCAATGTCATCATACTCTGCTTTTTTACACAGTAAATAGCATACATGCATATAAAGTTTAAAAACAAAAGAGTAGGATAAGAATAACACTTTCTGTGTTGACCTGGTGTATGCTCTAACACGGCAATAACTGGGTTTTCCAGGCTAGTGTGATACGACCAAACAAGCTACATAGCAAGCTCCAGAACATATCTCCAATCTAACCACAGATCAGATGTTTTTTTGTTCTGGTAACATTGAGATGTTTTGCTCATTTTCACCACAAATTAAATGTGTATATATATATATATATATATATATATATATATATATATATATATATATATATATATATATATATATATTTGTATTAAGCATGCTTCCATGCAGTCCTTTACCATCTACTTGTGTCAGAATGAACTGAAAATAATGTTTGCTATGTTTAGATAACTACCTTCTATTTGTGGCAAAAAAAAAAAAAAAAAACGCTAGTAAAAACACATTTGGGTATATTAACCACTTGCAGCAGCATAACGAGCATCAGGCTAGACCTGGAGCTGTGAATAGGAATGAATATCTAGGACCAAAACATGTGAACAATGTTTCATAATAGAATGTAAAATTTGTGTCACCATCCCTCACTCCACACCGCTTCTCATTTGTATAAAATTAAACTTTCATATTATTCGCTTAACAATGAGGATGAACCATGGAAGCAACCAAAGGATACAGGTGTATACAAAAAAAAAAAAAAAAACCTGTCTGACAAAACACTATTGCAAAACAGTGTTTACTGCATCCCAAAACAAATTTCTAGACACTTCCTATTGAGGTAGCGTAAAGATTTTAGAGGCTTTAAACATTCTGAGCCTCTGTTTACTATCATTGATGTTGTGAACATTTCTCACGAATGATGCATTTTTTATCCAAACAATTTTAAATCACTTCTCGAGAAGCAAATCAAGCAGAAATTAGAAAAATTTGTGAAATACCCCTTAATTTTTCTCCTCATGTTGAGAGACGCTTCCTCCCAACTGTGCACACACACACACACACACACACACACAAACACACGGCCTCAACCACAAACCGCAGCCAGATAAATCAATTTTACACAATCCCATGAATCTCAGGATAAACAATTTACATGACAGGACATAAAATAATACAGAGGCGATAAGGATCAGGATCCAACAGGATGAAAAAAAGCAATCACATCATCCTGAAAATGTATTACAAGTTCACTCATTTTAACAGTAGATATGTACTGTATGTACTCAATCCATACTAAAGCCAAAGCATCTACCACTTGTCATTCTCTATTTCCACACAAAGAGGAGTGATAAGGAAACAAGGAGTGGTCCATTTAATCAGATAATATGTCCTCCCCAAGTGTTCCTGTGTGTGTGAATTGGATTTTGATAGCCTGTTAGCCCCAATTACTAATCCAATTGACTATAAAACAAGTGCAGGCCACCTGCATACTACAAACCCCAGAAATTTCTGATGTTATAAATCAACAGCATGCTAGTCTTGCCAGCTAATCTGATCCTTTGCGACAACATTTTAACCAATATTGTCATGACGGACCTTATGAATGCATCTGTTTAAGTATCCAGTCATGTCCCGGCTGTACGAGCTATAAGAAATGGAGCCATTGTGAAATAAAAACAACCTGGGTATAATTCGTAGCTGGACAGAACTTGAGCACACAGTTCATCTGACCATGATAGACAATGAATAACGTCATTACACTCTCTACAGGACACTATCTCATTGAAATGCTATATCTTGCACATGTCAACAGCCTGCAACCCTGAGTAATAAATCCTACCTAATACAGTGGAAAGCACAGGCCTGTCAGGATACAGAGTGTATGAGCTCAGCTCTACAGGCCATATCTGATCACAGCTGTTTATCTAATAATGCATCTGATCTGGTAAACGGCTGCATCGGCATTCTGCTCACATTTTACAATATTCAATCTCTGCTCTGGAGGATGGAGGAATCAGCACCCAGATCACTGCAACACAGAGTAAAAGGCAAAACACTTTGTAAGGGTTTTCTTTAGTATTTTTGTTTATTATCGACATCCGTCGAGTAATTTATTATTTTATTTATCATCAAGTATAAACATTGAGTGCCAGGAAACAGGATGCTTTTAAAATGTCAGCCTGCATGTACTCTTTCATAATTAAATTCTCATAAATGCATTAAATGTCTTATCTTCATATCCACATTTAAGAGGCAGTACAGCTGGACACTGATACAGGAGCATGCAGTGCACAGTGTGTGTAAGACATCACCCCACCCCCCACACTTTCACACCATTAACATTCTCATCAGCGCCTCCACCACCTAATGACAGCTCAAAGAGCCTTTTAAGAAAATTCTGCGTGTCTTAATTTCACACGGATCTTTTCCGACACGGCCAGGCATTATCAGAGCCCCCCTGCCCCCAAACTCCTTTTTCACATCCTCTTTTTCCTGCCTTTTCTGTCCCGGTTCTCAGCAGTGCCGCATGAAACACTTCTACACACATGCACACCTCAGAAAACAAAATTAACTGCAACAGCATTCACTACAGGACAATATTTATTAAATAAATACAAGGTGACCCAGTCAAACAGCATCCTCTTTCATGCTTCTTAAAGGACAGAATGCAGCCCAATTAGTTGTGTTCCTGAGCTGGAGGGCCACATGTGAGTGAGACCCTCACCTGGAGAGTGAGTGAAGCAACATGGGAACTAAAATGAATATCCTTTCCTCCTCAGACTGCATAATTAGTCAGTCACCAGCCTCCCAATTCCTTACACTCTACTGCATGATTTTCATCTGATTATTCTGCTCACCGTGTACATTGATGAGGATACGCTCCAAATCCTGTCTGCAACCTTAGAAAAGATTTGCCGTCACAAAAAACGAAAATTTCTTGTCACATAATCTGGCATTCCAAAGATGTTCCCTGTAAAATGACACTTTGGTATTTACTATGCTGTTGCTCAGTGACTTCATCTGTTGTTTTGTCTCTCGTGTACGATACAACATTATTTGTGTTAAAACCAAACTAACCTTTACACTAATAAATCTACCCTAATTGCTGTCAGTCACACTGAGTTTAATCATGGAAACTCCCCTTGCTCTGAGGGATGGAGCATTTATCCTTGCAGCCTTTTGGTAAATGCCAGGCCGAGCCCTAATTGGCAGCAACATTTGGCATGCCGATGTTTGTTTGCGGAGACTCCGTCTGGCTGTGATGCCCTCAGTGGGGCCGTGAGTTCCCAGCAGGCCTTGGTGTGCTCGGCCCCAGCTCTGAGTGATATCATGGACTCACAGATGTGCACTGACATTTCTTACCTCTTCAGCCGGGAGATGCTGTAAACCAGTGGTGGAAATGTCAACTAGAACAGGAGCCATGCTGACGGAGATCATTTAATAACCAACGTCTGCAGGGGCAATATAGCTGCACAGCTGCCCTTGGACTCCTACTGCCAAACTGCTGAAATTGTACACACTGTATGCTACAGGGTGTCCCAAAAGTCTCCATACATAGGGAACTATGTTTGCCAACACCATGTCGGTTGTGCTTTTGTCAGTGGATGCTCGTGGACACCCACTTCTCGGTTGGTCCGCAACATTTTTTGAATTTGTTAATAAGTTTGGCAACAGTGTCGTGTGTGATGTGCTTGCCTTGTTTTGTTTTAAAGTCCATCGCAATCTTGCGACAGCTTCCCAATCCAGCCATGAGAATGATATAAATACGTTGTGACCTCCACTAATATCGGCAGCTTTGGTAAATATGAGCAAAGAAGGCTGTGAAAAACTGTCTTTATTGCTTAACATTTTGATCTTTTGTTTAAAAAAAATCACAAAAATACTCTGCTCTCATGGATATCAAACAATTGCAAACACAAAACAGGTTTATCAAAAAAAAAAAAAAAATCTTTGTTAAATATAGGTGTGCAACAATTATTGGCACCCTTTTAGTCAACACTTTGTGCTACCTCCCTTTGCCAAGATAACAGCTCTGAGTCTTCTCCTATAATGCCTGATGAGGTTGGAGAATACATGGCAAGGGATCTGAGACCGTTCCTCCATACAGAATCTCTCCAGATCCTTCAATATTCGAGGTCCACGCTGGTCCTCTTCGGTTCACACCACAGGTTTTCTATGGGTTTCAAGTCAGGGGACTGGGATGGTCATGGCAGGACCTTGATTTTGTGGTCAGTAAACCATTTTTGTGTTGATTTTGATGTATGTTTTGGATCATTGTCCTGCTGGAAGATCCAACCACGGCCCATTTTAAGCTTTCTGGCAGAGGCAGTTGGGTTTTCATTTAATATCTGTTGATATTTGATAGAGTCCATGATTCCATGTGTCCTAACACAATGTCCAGGTCCTCTGGCAGAAAAACAGCCCCAAAGAATTAAAGAGCCACCACCATATTTAACCGTGGGCATGAGGTACTTTTCCATATGGCTACCTCTCTGTGTGCACCAAAACCACCTCTGGTGTTTATTGCCAAAAAGCTTTATTTTGGTTTCATCTGAACATAGAACCCAATGATTTTTCCTGTTAATTTTGATATTGACCCCTCTTTGTTCAGGGACTCATTATTCCATTTCTGTTTGTCAAATTTCTGTGAAACTTGTTCAGTTTATGTCTCAGTTGTTCTGTTTTATGTTAATACAACTATTTACACGATATGAAATTTGCTGGAAATAAAAGCAGTTGAATGTAAGAGGACATTTCCTTTATTTCCATTTCGTTTATATATATATATATATATATATATATATATTACATAGTACTAATGTAAGATGTTGCTAGATGTTCCATATGGCATTGTTTTCCTTGGGTGAACATGGTGAGTGGGCATAAACTCTTTCTTCTGAGCACACACATTTTCATGCACAGACTTTTGAGACATGACACACAGGGTTCATAACTTCTTCAGAAACAGCTGTGAATCAGCCAATTTACTCCTTTATTAACCCCTGTTGCATGATTCATTCTCACATACTGTATGCAGAAGGTGGGCATTATAAATAGTTTTTCTTGTTGAAGTCCTTTGTTTAATATCAGACAGCAAGCACTGCATTCATACCAAATTTCTGTGTTATGAAATATGACACGGGAACCCAAGTACTTTGCAAATTAAACATACCTTGTAATGCATTGTACTGTGTAAAACTAATGTTATTACGGATTGTAGCAAAGTTGAAAAGATCCCAATTATACTTTGATCAAGAGACAAAAGCAGCGTTGAGCTTTTTATTATTATTAAAGATCTTGCTCTTTATTGAAAACTTGTCTCTTGGTTAAATTAACATTTTTAGATTAAATTAATTATTAAATGAACTTTTTTAAAACTTAATCCTAAAAAAAAAAAAAAAATTTTTTTAGGATAAATAAATAGAGCTTAAACACATTCTGACGCATGCTAAAGATTCTCCTGCACCAGTGTCTCAGTTGTTAAACGACAGCAGAGCCAGCTGTGGCTGATGTTCTAAAGACAGAGAACAGGCAGAAGCGATCTTGTGGGCCCCTGTGGTCTTGACCCAGTTAAGACGTACTGTGACTGATGACCGTTGCAGAAACCTGCAGACAGGCTTTATTGAGACAATAAATGAATGGTGCGCATGCCTGTGGCAGAAGAAGAGCAAGAGGGAGAGAGAGCATTATTTATGTATTTAGAGTAGAGCTTTGCTAAGCTCTTGTACCCTTTCAAACTCTCCTTCTCTGACACTGTCTGATTTCTGGTGTGATATGCCAGGGCTCCTGCATTTGTTCACAGTGCAGCCTAACAAATGTGCTGATACCTAAGATTAGATCACTCTGACCTTATGTCTCCTTTTAGTAGGCCTTTGGGCCTTTGGTATTCGGCCGAGGAAAGCATTAGTGCACGAGAGGAGAAAAAATGGCAAATGTAAAATATGGAATAAAATAAACTGTCATGGCTGATTTGACTTTGATGAACAGACTCTTTGTAATATCAGTGGATGATAACAGGCAGAAGCAGCAGCATGACACATTAGAGTGCCTTGATTAATACATCTCAAGCAAGGTAGGGTCACGGTGCACCATCAAATGCTAATAACCTTAATTGGATAGGCCCAGCACACAATAATGACATTTTATAATTATCCATGGCACCAAGGAATCTGCAGGGCTTAGTGTTAAGCAAGCCAGCTAATGTCTGCTGAGAACCATGTGACCTGGAGTTTGAACCTGACATTTAAGGGAATCAGCTCAAATCAATAGTAAAGGTTACTGCAACAGTGCCCAGAGCATGGCTGGATGATACTGCACTGAAAGAAGTCCTGCTCGCTCTTAACTCTCCTGCCTTGTTGATCTGAGGAGCCCAGATAACGATCAATTAAAAATGATGCCAGCAGGTCACACGGTAGTAGTGCGCTCCCTGATTATGATCTCAATAATCAGGCTGGGCCAGATTAACACGGATCTAAACGAAAGAGCAATTCTTACCCCTAGATTTATAGGTTTCTTCTACAGACTCAGTTGATTTTCCTCTTCCTGCCATTTCCAAGTGCTTAGGTCAGGCACACAGTGCTTTTCACCCTAATTGCACATCCATAGACCTTGAAGTTTAACCCTAACACACCTCAGAGCACCTTTGGGACATACCATTATGAGCTCGATCATGCACTGTCAGGGCATTGTGCCCTTAGATTGTAAACAACTAATCGATAGCTCATCTGTCACTAGAGTCTGAGGAAACAAGTTTTCAGGGATCCACTTTTCCAACCAAAATGAACCAATCAATCGTTGCTCCACAGAGGCCCTTCCTAGAGAGATGGAGGTGATGGACAATTTTTCTTTCTCCCGCTCCTCTGCTTCCCAGGTTCTCTAGAGGCTGGATGTTTGAATGCATGCAAGAGGGTGGAATAAGGCTAGCTGTTCTGCTCCAATGGCACTCTGTGTTTAAGTAGGGAGCAGTGTTCCTGTCAGAGGCAAATGGCAGGTGGATTATGGCCTCTCGCCACACTGTCCCTTGACAAATTCAAAGGCAACTCAACCGCTTGCTGAGCAACGGCTCCACGGGTCACCTGCCTGCCTGTTTGTAATTTTTCTTTATTCTCTCTCCCTCCCTCTTTCTCTTTTCTCTATCCTTCCCTCTCTTTCTACCTCATTTGGCCTTCTCACTTCCTCCAACTTTCTCTCAAACTTTCTTTCTATCTATGTCACAGAAATAAATTCAGCTGAAGCACCTCACAACCCTGATGCAGATTGTCAAATTCTCAGCAGCTCAAAGTCAAAAGGCCAAAGTGCTCTCTCCATTAAAAAAAGAAAACTAAAATAGTCATGCGCATGCTGTCTAACTTCTACTCAAAATGCGGGGTCTTGTCTTTTCAGAGCACATTGTTTCGTTCTCCAACACTATTCAACATAAGAGCCCAGGACTGATGCCAACTCCTCCCTGGTTCAGATTCAAGCGTAGAAACAAACATTGACTCAGTGACTCAATGGAATCTTCTGCATTGGCCTTGAGATTGTTCTGTAAGATCCTAGTAAAAAGGGGACCATCACATGGGCGACTCCCACCAGAAAAGCCTTGTGTAAAAATCTCTAGTGATTGCAGGGCATTTCCCCTGGCGCCCAATCATGCAAGTTTGCCCATCAGTTGCGCTGACAACAAATATACACCAACATGTCATGGAAACCACACTCCAGCAAAATACAGCTAGAATATATTTGTCAAGACAGTGTTCCATGCTATATTGCAGGAATTATGTTAACTGATTGTTTACCTGACTGCGGGAAGACAATTGCCATTTATCAAAGTCTTCCATCTTTGAATGAATTTACTTCAGTACACCTTGATTCACCTTGTTTATGTCTAATCACAGGTGTCACATAGTGCATTTGGCTCCAGAGTTTGTCCAGCTGCTATGTGCATTACATGGCAAGTACCTCTGTTTCCTCTATCCGGATGTCTTCTCCACAGGGTGTATGTAGATGCCTTAAGAATATTATTAAGGTCCTTGGTGAAGAGGTAAGTCTTAATTCTTCAGCCAGTGACTGCTGTTCGGACAGCCAGGAGACGTTCACTCCACTACTGGGTGCCTATGGTTGCTCAAGTAGGGCTGTATTAGACGCTTGAAGGGAACATAGGGTAGAGCAGGGTTTGATAATTATTGTCAGGTCTGTCCAGGGTTGGCTTTTTAGGCAAGCAATTAGACATCTAGTTCTAAATTAGAAAGATCAGTAAAGTGTTGCATGATTTTTTCCCAACATGATTTGATGACAGAGAGCTGTGACAGGCTTGTGTTGGATGCAACACACATCCCTCTTCTGCTATCCTAACTTAAATTGACTCCCAATTGCGCCTCCATCACCCATCCCTAACGCACTTCTGCCATGCAAACATGCCTATTAATATTAATGAGGGATATAATTCCTCCACATGAATGGGGATGTTTATTGGTTTGCAGCTGGAGCCCCTAGGCAAGGCATCTCTTCTCACATGGATGTGACTGTCTCTCTCTCAGTGGCAGAGGCTCATCTCAGCTGTTTTTATTTTTAGGTGTGGGGTATATTTAGGATAGAAAGAGTGTCATGGTTACTGAACCAGGTCTAATTGCTCAGTAGAGGGACAGTGTGATGAGTGAATCATAAACAAGTAAATCAAAGCCATTTCCTGTTAAGCACACTATCGGTCTATGACTCAACACCTGAGCGAGGCCTTTCCAACTCCCCAGACATGACATTTGACTCACAACTTTATTTACCCAATGTCATAAAGCTTCATCCACTCCATGAAATGTATATTTATATGTCCCAGATCCTAAATGATGGATGAAGGTTAAGTGTTCTGGATAAGGGCTCCTATGGAGGGCAGGGGCTGGTATTTAAGAGAACAGGAGTGCTCTAAAGTCCTTCGTCCTCTCCTCCAACCCCCTGCATCATCACTTCCATCCTTCACTCAGCATTACAGAAGGTCCTCCTGATCTGTCCCACCTAGCTGACACTGACTGAGTGTATGATTAACTTAGCAAGGGGAGCGCTGAGTTTGTTATTATAATGGTTCTCACTTCAAGCCTCTCTAACTTAATGAGAAGAGCAGGAGCCTGTCTCCAATATTAATCCATACCTGATTTATGGCGCTCCCACCCTTCCTGAGCCATCATTTGTATTCATTTGCCTATGCTTTTTTATCTGCATTCATTCCTTTTTGTCACCACAGTGTTATTACTTTTTGTCAGGCGATGCAATATGGAGTAACACCTTGATAGTGAGACTGGCTTGTATGATAAGAGGTAAGGCTGTTGCATTAAAATAGCATTTGGAGTTTAATTTCTTACAATATTTATTTTTTGGAAACATTTGAATATGAATGAGCATATATAAGTCATATTATTATCACAAACTTTAACGTTTTTGTTTTCTTATCACATCTCTTAAGCTTCCTGGAAAGCACAAAGCCATAATTCAAATCTCTATCTCAAATCTCCAGAGAGAAACACTGTGAGAATGATTTTAACATTACAGCGGTTACTCCATGCTGGGGTTTTTGCTCTGTATGACATAATATAACAGTGTGTACCTAAGTATTTAGTACACTATGTGTGCAATATTATGTCATTTGGGATTCAACCACAGAAAAAGTGACTCAAATAATCAATACTTTTTAGATTAAATTAGAAAATTGATACTTCATTTAAATACAGGGTGTCCATATATAGAGGACTATGTTTGCCAGCACCATGTCAGTTGTGCCTTCATCAGTGGATGTTCATGGATGTCCACTTCTTGCTTGGTCCACAACACTTCCAGTCTTTTTGATTTTGTTAATAAGTTTAGCAACAGTGTTGTGTGTGATTTGATTGTCATGGTTCCTGTTAAAGTCCATCACAACCTTGCGACAGCTTCCCGATCCATCCATGAGAATGATTTCAATAAGTTCTTCTTATATTATTATAATGATTATTCATTGTGCAATAAGAATGCCTGCTGAAACCTGACTGAGAAGGCTCTATCTATCTATCTATCTATCTATCTATCTATCTATCTATCTATTTATCTATTTATCTATCTATTTATCTATCTAAATCAACTTCAATGCCGTCTGTGACTTTCAGGAATGTTTTACATTTATTTTTCTTAACGGTTGCCTTAATTCTTTCTCTCTCTAACTCTAACGCTCTCTCACTCTCTCTCTTTCTCTCACATATTCTTGTGATTTCTCACTCCGTTTGTACCAGGCTCTCTCTTTGACTTTCTCCCCCACCCCATCTTCTGTCAGTGCCCACATGTACTCCTCAGATTGGAGAATCAATGGGGCAGGAGTTACAGTATCCTCTCTGCACTGCTCAAACTCCCAATGCTGTATGTTTAGTTCACTGCACATATCTACACTGAACAACTGCAGCAATTACAGTTGTGAGGGGAAAAAGTGCATGAAATATTTAATTGCCCATGTCCACCACATTTTACTTAATCACCCAATAAAGAAAAGATAGATTATAAATTGCACACACACAAATATATTTTATATTCGTGTATCTATACACACACAGTATCACAGTATGTAGTGTCTACAGAAGTGTATTTGGTAACTCCTGAGGATTGGGGGATTGGGATTGGAAGCCAACACTGACTACCTAATTATGTGTTTTATCATTGGAGTCACAATAAAATGCCCAAGCAGTAGCCTGGGCACATGTACATGCCTCTGTTCCCTTGTTCTTTTAATAAGGGACATAAAAGAATCAGCATGGCCCTGTTATTTTTATATCCAGCAAAAGCCAATTAAGATTCACAAAACAACTTTGCATTGTAACAGCAGATGGTGACAGTGTCCCTTTCTGGGGCCTTAGATCTGCTTTAAATGCATTAAAAGAGAGAGACATGGAGGTTGATTTTTCTTATCACATTCATGCACATGTCTAAGCATGCTGCCTACAAAGTACAGTACATAACCAGTTAAGGCCGTTCTTTTGCATTAGCTTGCACTACATGTTTTCTGAGCAAAAGCTTTAACACCATGTTTCCAGTCCATCACGTGGACTGCACTTAAAGAGGCTCAGCCTTCCTTCCCATGGTACAGCATACATTCATATCAAAAGTGACCGGAAAAATAACCCTGTACATCAGTACTTCAGGGCCAGAGCTGTGCAAAAAGACAATTCTTTTAATGGTAGATGGAATACCTAGCTCAGCCCAGGTGTCTAAATGTATAGTTATCTGGAAGGCAGGCTGAAAGGACCTCAGGTCGATTGGACCCGAGATGATTGCATCTTTGGCTAGGGTTACAATCACCGAAGTCCCTTGCAGTAAATAATACCGGGAGCCCAGTCTTGGACCTGCACTTTATTTCATCGAGATGATCAAAGATGGTCATTCGTTAACAGAATGCTTCCTACAAAATTCTTTAATTTAACATCTGTCCAACCACCAAATGCAGGTAAAATCTGGCACTGACTTCTACTGTGTTTATTTTATTAGCCTACGCAATAAATGATTGAATGAAAATGAATATAAACATTTTTTAAGTAGTGCACTGGTGTCAACACTTTTGGCCCTTTTGAGCCTCCTCTGAAGTGAAAACAAACAGAACTTTGAGTTTTTGGTATATTCTTAGATTTGTGCATATGGACTGTGTTTAATTCAGAACAGAAATTTAATTCAGAACATCAAATCAGGAGATTACCTTTTCAAAACAAACAAGCATTTCTTTGGTTTTCCTCATTTTGATCGTTCACAAAGGAACTGTGCAGCTTCATATTTATACCACCGGGAAATTGTTAAAAGCAATTTCTAAATATTGAGATCAAATTTCTATAGACTTCAATTTAAACAACTTAAAATATATATTCTTTAGTGGTGTCACTGATTTTTCCACACATGCTTTTGTGAGAAAGTACTATTACTTAAAAATCTGCTCATGAGATTGATTTGTTAAAAGTTAGTAGTTTCTCCAGGTCTTTAACTGGAAAGTTTTAATCACCTTGTTTAATATTTTATACAATCATGTTTTTCACAAATTCTTGATGATTGCCAATAATTCTGGAGTTAACTGTATCTACATCATATGGTGTATAACTGTTCCCATGAACATTATTTTCATCATCTTAACTGTCCCCCTGTACTTTATCTCATAGATAGATGAGTAAAAAGTCATTTATATCCTTTAGTTTCATTGCCCACACCGTGCAGAAGCTTGGCTACACCCTTAAAAACGGTTCTTCTTTGGGTCCTTGGCATTGTTAAGAATTCTTAACCTGAGTAGCTTTGAGTCCTAACTTCTGAGCGACCACTGCACTTAATTTCCAATACTTCCAGTTTCAAGGAGTAAATGAATAATTATGAGATTCATTTGTCTGTTTTTCATAATTTTACACATGGAATGGCTAATGACACTGACTGGAAAACAGATATATTTGTGCTATAAAGTTCATTTCAAGCCCCGTTCTTAAAGAATACAAGACTTATAGTGGGTAAATAGTGTGAATTTGCAAGGTGAGATTGGACTAGATGACCCCAGAGTGAAATGTGTGAAAAACAAGGGATTAAAGTGTAATTGCATTTCTTTGAGACAAATTTCAAGAGAATAGAGCAGATAGACACATAAATAGAGAAAAAGGTCTGGAAATGGAAGTAGTGTTGATATTCATAAATTGGTAACACTTTGAGGGGCATTTGGAGAGAGCTTTGGGCACTTAGGTGAAGAAAATATTGGAGGAAAACATCCCTAATTTCCACATAATGTCCAGTTAGAGCTCAGACAACAAGATTTTATTGGCTTAAACTGAATGATGGGCAATTTCTTTTTCAGCATGATCCCAGTGAATGGATATTTGCCCAAAAAATAGCATCAACATATCTGACTCAGTCTTGTTATAAAAGTAGAAAACAAATTGTTGCTTAGAGACACCAAAATGAGGCCTTTACGATGGTACTAGCCACTCATTACATCCTCCTTTATCTTTGTAGAGATTTGCAAGATTCTTCTGTCAGTGTTGACCTTTTAAAGCAGCTTGTTCTTATGAGATCATACCACTGTACATGTGTTGTTTTCTGCTCCTTACATCAGACCAAACTGGGGTCCATACAAAAACTTGTACGTGTTCATATGGATGTGGCATGAAAGAAGTACAGAATATAATAAGGAATAACACTCATTATACCATACCACCTGCATGTTTCTCCAATAAGGAAGTGTTGTGTGCAAAACCCAGCGTCAGTTCCCAACTCTTTCTGACCATTGTTCCATTAGATTTATGATGCATACTTCAGGTGTGAAACCACACCATTTTTCATCTTTATCTTTCTGCAATCTGAGCATGTCAGAATGCCAGAATTCAATTTTATTGGTGCTCATTCATGTTGCCAAGACTGGGCTAAAACTGTACACTTAATAATTCACAGTGCTGCTTTTCTAGAAACCCCTTAAAGTTCAAATGATCTCATTTTTTCCACTGCTTTTGTTCTACAATGTTAAATATAATTAAAATATACTGTGTTAACATCATGCTAATGGAGAATATGAATAACTGATAAATAATGAACTTGTTCTTTAGTAAATCAACATTCTTAAAATCACAAAGCAATAAACAATGAAAGAAGCAAGCTGACGCAATTATTTTTTGTCACCCTAATGCTGATTATTTTCCAACATCACCACATCTCCAAGTGTCTTAATCTTCTTTATACTCCAACAATTTGCCAACATTATTATTATTATTATTATTATTATTATTATTATTATTATTATTTAAAGAATGTCATACATTTTATAAGTCTATAATTACATTTCATTCTTTGGAATATCTGCAAAATAAGTTAGTTCCACTTATATTATAGCAGCTATAAACAGTGACTGTCTCAACCGCCGCTCTCTTTTTCCCACTTCCTTGAAGCTAATAGGACAAACAAACAAACAAATAAAATAAAAATAAAACAAGTAAAAATAACAAATAAATAAAAATAACTTGGAAATCTTTCTTACAGTGACAAAATGCTGAGAATGTAGACTCCTTCCATGAGTATTAAATAAACATCCCATTCACTATATCAATGACTATACAGTACATTGTTCTATGTTAAATAACAACACTTAATGTGTTTATTATTGGACTTTGATTATGTGGAAGATCCTCCATTTAAGTCTCTGTATACAGTACAGTATGAGTAATGTATAATGTATTGTTTATAAGAAAATGAATGTATTACGTAATGTATTCTGTATGAGAAAATTACTTCACTTCCATCATTTAAATTGCCAAAAGTTTTAGAAATAACCTTTTATGTCAATTCCTACTCATCTTAACACCATTAAAATGACCCATTTAAATCTGTACTAAAACTAAATCTCTAATAAGTTTGAACAAGAACAAGAAGCTCAATTTAATGACACTCTGTCGTTTATTTTCACTCCTACCTGCTATCAGGAGCATCTTCAAGCATGAGAAGAGGTTCTGGGGCTCTATTTTCATCAGTATTATTTATAGGGATCATCAACAAGATGAAGATAAAATATGCAATTGCTCAAAGTTAAACTGCTATGAAGTCTAAAGAGATCAGCTGGGTCATTGTGATAAAACATTGCTAAGTAGTAAACAGAACACATACCTAAGTTAGGATCAGCACATTCTTTCATGACTTTTTGCCATAACGATCCATCATAAGCATAAACCCTTTGCCACAAGAGTCTTGAATTATAAAGAGAAAATGTTAGGCTTTAATAATAATTGCACAATTTGTATGACTTTTATACAAACAGAAAAACAGGCACAGGGGAAAAACTGTAGTGGTAGCAACCTCTCCAGAATGTGATTAATTGTATTTATGATTAATTACAAGAAAAACAGAATGAGAATGGTCCTAATAGGACATCAATAATAATTGATGTAATCAACAGCGTGGAACATTCCCCACACCTGCGAGTGCTTCATCAAGGGGATGGCCTGGTTTGCTGGGACACGAGCAAGCGACTTTGGCTGCGTACCTGCTGTGGAGGTGCCGCTATTTATTAAAGTAGGAACCATTAGGCCAGCATGTCCGTGCATCTGCATCTCCTTCCTCCATCGCACGCACATTAGCTACTGCTCGCTGCTTCTGAAGCTCTTCTGGATGCTCCACTAATTGTGTTATAGTGTGGAACTTTTCCCACTCTCAAGTTTGTTTGTTTTTTTTGTTTTTTTTTTTAGAACAAGTGCTTTTTTGTGCTAAGTGCCCCCCAAATAAGTGAATTTTAAGAACCTCCATCATGTATTATTCAGTTATAGAATTAGGATAATTGGCATGCCTTTACTGCAGACCACTTTAAAGGTGTGAGAAAGGGGAATGTGTGAAAAATGGTATAGATTTGACATCAGTCGCAAAACCCTCTCAGTGTGAAACATTTTGCCTATTCAATAAACTCCTTCTCCTTCTTGTAAACTGTTCTGGGCCTCTCTTCTTCCCTCAGAAAAGGAGCAATTACTTAACATTTGGACCCTATTCTCAACAAGGCCTTCATTTTTGAAACTGCATACACCCATACTAATAAGAAAGGACTATTGAAAAGAAGGAGAAAAGTGAATGTTAATAGATGGCAAAGGTTTCTTAAAATGAGCTCCACTAGGCTTGACTTTTTATTTCTATGCTAATGTTCATGTGACATGTCTGCTTGTGGCCCTGCGGGAGATTCGCCAGCTCTTTTTTTTTTTTTTTTTTTTGAATATTACATTTCTATTCACTATAAAAAGCGGCACAGATAATTTAAGCAAACCATTCAAAATGATGCTTTGGTAAGCAATCCCTGAAGAAATATCAGCATTTGGTTCAGAGGCATATCCGTAGCCTGTTCAAATGCTGCAGGTTGGATAGTTGGTGTTTGCCAATTGTTCTGCATTTCCTGAGCTTTCCCAATGGGCAGTGTCTCCAAACGGCATGTGTTCAGATTAAACAGTTCCATTTTAAAGTCTGGGTTTTCAATGTTCAGAGCCTTGCTGTTGACAGAGTATCAAGACTTATCAAGTGACAAGTAATTCAGCAGTATCTTTTCCGCTATGCAGCCCTTATGGGAAGCACGATCTCAGGTGCTCAGAAAGACATGCTATCACCACAATGAGAAACTGTTCCTCAGGAGAATCTGCTAAATCCCATTGCTCTTCTCCAAACTCAAAGCTGTTAACATGGCCTTTAAGGTTCACTCAGTGATTTCTGCATTCAAAGTCTACACCATTTTAAAGTTCAGTTCCTATGTGCATTACTATGTTACATTTGAGGCTTGATTCTCTTGCAGGTGCAAAAATTATTTATTGGTATAGCGAGCTAGTTTTTCCATTTATGCTATTTTGGTGCCTAGAAATTAACACACCTGTGCCGATGTGGTTTGATTGGTACAGCAGGGGGTGTGGTATTCAAATTCTGCTTACGAAGTTGCGTTTTTTTTAAACCCACAAAAAAAAAAAAAAAAAAAAAAAAATCTCTCGAATTCCACTCTGCAAAATAGTTTTCCCTGAGTTCAAACTAAACTTTAAAAACACTTCAACATAAATAGGATACTTTACTACTTTACTATTATCTATTAACTACACACAATTGATTTATTTATTTTATTTATAACAAATAAGAGCAAACAGCTCAGCTGCAGGCTACTAAAGGTCACTTGTACAGTTGATGTGTCATTAACTGAATTCAGTTCGATTCATAGTTGTATTTGTATAGAACTTTTAACAATAGATATCAATACAAAACAACATTACAGAACTCTGGATGTAGATTCGATTCCTAATGAACAAGCCAGAGGTGACAGTGGCAAAGAAATCCTCCCTGAGATGACACAAGGAAGAAACTTTGAGAGGAACCGCACTAAAAACAGAAACCCATTCTCTTTTGGGTGACAGCAGATATGGGAATTATGAATAATAACACCATACAGGTGTAGAAAAGTAAAGTGTGACAGTATTGAGTGTGTTGAAATGATGTTAAATATATGCATGTTGTGAATAATAGTTCTGGGATGAGGACAGGACAGTGTTTATGATTACATCAGGTACCAGTTTATAGGACACGGGTGAGATTATCCACTGAAGAAAGGTTGGGAATAACTGTTTTACATGATCATGCAAAAGATGCTTCATTTTTCTCCCTGACTAATCTCTCTTGTGATTGCTAGCCTTGTGTAATTAATTTCGACTGAGCAAATGTATTAGTGTAGGGCAAAATGTAATGTGTACCTTTTGCTCTGGAACATATTTCAGTGTTTTCCCTGCTCTAACAAACCCACTTCAACTTGTGAAGTGCTGCTTATCAGATTCATAATTAGTTTATGTGTGTTAACACTAATGTTTGCTTAAAAGTAAGTACTTCAGGACCAGAATTGGGAACCTTCACACTTTCAAAGCTTGGACAGATATCTATTAGGGATGGGCGATATCTTATGGTTTGCGATATACCGGTAGAAATTCTCCCCACAATAAGAATTAGTCTTCGCGTGATAATAATGATAAAGCCTGGTTGATGATGTATTTCTGTAAGCGACCGTGTGCGACCCGTTCGCAGCTCGAAAACAAGTACAGCGGAAGGCAGACGTGAAGCTAAGGAGGGGTTTATCGCTAAACGAGGATTTACCTCTACAATCTGAAGCTAGTTTGGTTACATAAAATCAATGTTTGTGTTTCTGAGTCTCTCAAGATCACAGCTATCACTTGTATTCAAAAACAGTGGTGCACAGTGCTATATTTATATCGTCACTGATATCGTTATCACAATAAATACTAGAAAATATTGTGATATAGTTTTAAGTCCATATCGCCCATCCCTAATGTCCATGCCTGTACACAGGTCCTGCATCTGTATTTCATAGGAAATGTACTTGGCATACAGCATTCAGGAAATCGTCAAGAGAATGCTGAAGAAACTGAAGGAATTATTAGCCTTACTGAAAGACAAAAAAATTAAATCCTAATGTCGCATTACTCTGTTCTCATACTGTCCCGTTATTGCACTGTCTTACATTCATTGCATACATTCATGTCATTATGTGCACATAGCATATATGCATTGGTCGCTAATTTGTTAAAGCTTTAGATTCCTGATTGGAAAGTTGTATGCTCAAATCCCAGAACCATCATGTCGTCCACATTGTTCAATACCCGAAACACTCAATTGTATATTCTATCATTTGTCAGCAATATGAATATATGTAAATGTCTTGCAGGTTGCATCATGGTGCTTAATGTGCAAAATTTCATTCCAGTGTATATGTTTGTGCCTATGGGATGGCAATAAAAATGATTTGATTTGATGTTTCCTTGCTGTGAGAGAAACATAGCCACTCACAGTAGACTTGAAAAGACCCTTCTGTTTATTGTCTTCATCTTAATCTCTATTATTTGCAGTACCCACTGAATAACCTCACGGCAAAACACATTTAACTCTACTCTGCCTTGCTTACTGTTAATAAACACATCTGTGCCCACTTGAAGCTTGTCGTTCTCAAACAGCATTGCATTATGTAAACTAAAAGACTAAACACTAATTAAACAAAGCAATAATAAGCAACATCCTTATTATTCCTTAGATTAATTAGCTACCTTAGAACAGAGGTTCTCAACCATTTGTAACTGAAGCCCCTCAAGCCTTCCCTATCATGTGGCATTTAGACATATAAACATATAGACATATATACCTAATCTATAATCTGTTTTTGACAGATAGATAGACGTTATTTGCTTTTGTGTTTTTGTACTTTTTTAAATTACTTTTCATAACTTTATTTCAAATAACTTTTATGACTTTTATAAAAATATATAACGGACAGGTATGGAACATGAATGATGTAAAATGTTTCTGAACACTATAACTACTTTGAACAAGAGAACTAGGCTGTAATAACGTGGACTATTTTACATGTAAACATGTTGCATTACATTTGTCTTGTATTCTAAAAACATTCACATATGATGTATGATATATACATATACATATATGATGTAAATTGGGATGATGGTCGCGTCTCATTATCCACGACATAGTTAAATCTCTGGCTCTCAGACCCTCACTGAACAGAGCAAACGCAGAGAGAGGTGAGAGTGCGGCGGGAAAGTAAGACCTCGCGCTTGCAGGACAGCACTGCCTGCATTTGGAAAGTTGCTAAGCTTTGTCCAAAAAGTCACTAGATTTGTCGCTGTTGCAAAAAAAAGTCACTAAAGGGGTCTGAAAAGTCGCTAAGTTGGCAACACTGATCTGCAGTGACCGCTTGATAAAAGGCAGGCTAAGCCCCGCCTCTCTCTAGCAAAAAGAAAATGCAGCAGGAGAGAGAACGTGGGATTTTCCCATTTATGCACATTATATTTGAAAAGCAATAACATACACTGAGTACCCAAATGATGCCCTGTGTGTGTTTTTTTCTTGAAAACAATTTGAGCCCCCTTCCGAATACTCCGCACCCCCCTGGTTGCGAACCACTGCCTTAGAACTAGTGCTGCTTTTACAGTTGAAAAGAACGAAATAATTAAGAGTTTCCTGTAAGTACTAATTGTCACACATAAGGAATTGCAGTTTTACAGATTTGACCTTCAGATTCAGGTCTGTGTGGGATCAATACAAAAGTGCCAGCCTACACACTGTCTATGGAACAAATGATTACTGGAATGATTCATTCTCATCACTTTGACTTCATAGTCCTGTTCTGTTACACTGTGTAGATCAGCACTGATGCTATTGTAGTGCTGTCGGATCTGTAGCCTGAAGAATGACTCATGCTGTAGACTGGAACAAGGCACGGATACACATTATACTGTCTGTGTGTTGTTTTGGGCTTGCTTATTTTAAGCATGCAGCCACATCTGAATAATAATGTGATATGAAATGGGGTTTATCTGACAAGTTGGTATGCATGTTTAGGTAAATGTAATGGTATACAGAGCCTGGATGTAGACCTATAATGTAGCTTGGTTTGTTCTGGCAAAACCTATCTAATCAATAACATATTTTTAAGCAAAGAGTACAAGTTGAAATGTAACAACTGAGCTAAATTCATACATTTCTTAGGGGTTATTACATTTTCTATCACAGCAGCAGTGATAGTAGTTCTAGTAATAGTAAGGGCACCTTGTACCATCCAGCATTTTCCCTTCATGGGAAAGTCTTCAGGACAGAGGGCTTTGCGCTTTATGATTGCGTAATAACATGACAAGCTGAACTTTCAAGCAACAGAAAAAAAAGAGAGATGGTACTATTTATTGATGCTGTAGCATATGGAACTGGAACAGGAACCAACTTGTGTCATTCATTAATATATATATATATAAAATCCTTCACAAATTGATGTGGTATGAGAGGAATAAAACACTATCTGTTATATTAAAATGATCAACTTCGGATTAGTAACACTTCACACCACACTATTTCATTTTATTCTTTACATACTGTATATAATTATGTAATAGGACTAATGCTAAAAAATAGAACGTGAAAATAATCAGTAGAGCTGCAACAACCAATCGATAATATCGATAATAATCGATTATGAAAATCGTTGTCAACGAATCTCATTATCGATTAGTTGGTCTACGCGTGGCACAGGGGAGATTTACTCATTATGTTACATCTGTTCCGAAAACACACTTTGGAGAGTAAATACTAAAGCTGTGTCCCAAATGATGTACTATATACTTACACTATGCACCATGTATTCTATCACCTAGTGTATGAATTTTAGAAAGGTAATATCATCTCAAATATATTACTACCGGATTTTTTTAATAACTGGAAGTATAAGATGCTTCCTACATGACATCATAGCACATATTCTCAGGTGTGAATGGGGAGCAGGTGTGTTAAATTTGGTGTCATCGCTCTCACACTCCCTCATACTGGTCACTGGAAGTTCAACATAGCACCTCATTGCAAAGAACGAAAATATAGGGTTCTTTTATGTTTTGGACAAACTGTTGTGTAAAGTTTTAGTCCCCCCCTAAATCTGATTAATTGATCAAAAAAAAATAAAAATAAAAAATCAATAAATAAATAAATCATCGGCCAGCTAATTGATTATGAAAATTATCAGTGTTTGCAGCCCTAATAATTACCAATACTTTTTAAGAACTTAAGGGCCACTGTCTACGGTGTGGTCAAACCCAAATTTTAGGCTGTTCACTCTTTATAATTGTAATACACTACTCCACTTGATTTACAAGCAATGATGCTTATGACTTTTCAGACAAAATGTTTATAAAGCAAGTGTAAATGGTGAAAAAATTATATGGAGAGAAAAAACCTGACATGACACCATGATGAGCCAATTAACCACCTACCGGTATACTCCTCACTGCATATCCATCTCTCTCTATCATTTCCTGTATCTCTTTGTTTTTTCTCATTAACACCTAGTAAGAAGGCAATATTTTTCCATGCTTGTTGATGTAAAAAAAAAATCTGTACAGCCTTTTAATAAATAACATTTCTGTAAAACAGTGAATAAACATCTGCTTACTTAAATACATGTGAAGGTAGAACGGTATCACAGATGCCATTACTAATGTTTTCACTACATCAAAGTATGTATGACAACCCCCACATTATTTAAAAAAAATAAAATAAATTACTCTGGCTCTTACACCTCTACTCTGCGCACTTTGCTTGTCTAGAACTCAATTAAAGATCGTGTACAGTAGCACTACTGTATTGTTCTCCGCTTGATATATCGCTTTGCTTATATTTCCTCATTTGTAAGTCGCTTTGGATAAAAACATCTGCTAAATGAATAAATGTAAATGTATTTGTGCAAAAATATATTTTCAAAGAGGTTGACAAAGTATAAAATCACTGCATTATATAACAATTATTCACAATTAGTAAATGACTCAGTTGCTCACATTGAGAAACTCAGATTATATAAATATGCAATTTGGAAATGCCACAAAACCCACATGTGCTCGTTACATGGGCTGCATGTGCGTATTGGAAAATGACTGTCTCATCTATTTTGGGATGCAATAACAATTTGTGTTATTTGAACATGTGGTTCAATACTAACTCGAATTTTCCAATCACATTTTTAGCTCTTTCTGTTTCTAAAAGAAAAATGCTGCAGTGACAGTTTTCATATTTTGGTCAATCTGCATACTAAATTTATTATCATGAAATTATTTACTAATCATTATTAAAGTTTAGGGTATTTTAAAAAGTAAGTCCCGACCCATAAATATCTGTAATGGTATAAGCACAAGGTAATCTTTGTAGCTATTTTAGGTCTCTAAAATTCAAACTGAAAATTAATTTCCTATGCAGCATTTCATAATGATGATGATGACTCTAAATACATGTGCAAATTAACTACCCCTTAATGCCACAGTCACAATTCCACCATGAATCTGTTTGCACCCCAGGAAAATGTTTACAGTTTGATCTGAAAGGATTACATCACCAATTCACCCATTACATCAGTCATGCACATTTATTTCTGGATTTCTTCCCTTTCAAATAAAGTGCATCGTCTACATATCCTGCAAATTCCCCCATACATATACCAGCAGCATGGTAACTTAATAATAACGAAGGCTATTTATAATGTGCATTTCTCACATTCAGTGTAAACAGCAGCCAAGAGTTTTATGACTCTAATTTTCAGGCTCCTCATCCCTTCATCTTGTCTTGGACATCTTAATCGGTCTCACGGCTCACTCACTTTAGATGACTGGGGAAAGCAGCCATCACTCTCTTCTCTTGGCCTTTAATATAAATCAATATCCGCAACCTGACACATTGTTACAGATGAAGGATGAGCAGAAAGCGTGAAATTACCGATAAAGCGTGTTTATGCAACATGAGAAGCAACAATGTCCTTATAGTGGATTAAAACAATGAATTGACCAGAATAGTTTGGAGTGCCATTGGAAATGTTCTTTCTCTTTTATTTATATTTGTGCCCTGGTGATGGTGGGATACAACAGCGTTAGGGATACGGGGAGGCAGCTTTGTGAGCTTTAGCTCCTCATGTTTTTAAATGGGTGTCTCAGATCAGATCTGTGAGACACTTGCCTAGAATACACAAGCTTCCCTATATTGTTTTCTTTGTATCCATCCTCTTGACCTTTCTATATATAGATCCAATCTTCCACATGCACCCACACACACATAGACACAGAATGAGTATTACAATGGCAATGCTTCATGGCCCCCTGGATTATCTTACTTAGGGAGTGACCCGTGTGTAGAATGAGACGCAGAGCGTGTCGCACCGGGCATGCTGGTGATAGCAGGACTGTGATGAGAACTTGACGGAGATTAAAATGACTGAAATCTCATTTGTTTCCTTTCTGTTCCTCACTATTTTACTTTTTCTTCCACCGCATCCTGCCCCTGTGGTTTCACTTCTACACCAAATCAGCTATGGCTACTGATGGAGAGCGGGAGACAGAGACAGAAAGACAGAGTGACAGACAGAGAGGGAGGTTTACAGAGAAAGAGTGTGTTTGTTCAGACATGCTGTGACACTAATACTAAAACTTGCGGATGGTAGCGTGCACAAGGGAAGAATAAAGGGCCTTTGTTGTTCTAATAGCACTGCTTCTTTAACACATCACTAGCCCTGCCTGCATCTTCAGCAAACAAACACACACTTCCTCAAGCAGTTTAAAGCTGAAAACAAATGCAGAAATTCTCAAGATGTTGGAAGCAGAACCAGCAGCGGCTCTTGGCCATACATTTTGGTGGGAAAGAAAGACTTTACTAACGACGTTGCTAAAGGCTACTATCTAGTGAATTTTTAGAGTGACCCCCTAACAGGCAGTTGAGAGTCAACAGCATACATTCATCCAGCATACAGTCTAGCAGCTTGTGTTGAGCATTTTTTACATGAACCTTTTTTCAGCTGAGTTCAATACAGCACATATGTTTCCTGTCACAACCACACAACAGACTTGAAACCATTCCAAACCATTTAGATACAGGAAAAGGAAGACTCGTTTCTGATACACAGACGTTCCTTCTCCCAACTTTTGTGATATATTTTAAACAGAAATGGTTCTGTAAATCATAGACACACTGTCTACACTTACACTATACCTTCGTTTTTGGAAATTAATTAGTTTAATTCTGTTTATTTGCTATAAAAACATGATATTGGCGGTCGCAGAGTATTTTTAAATTACCCCAGTTTGGTGTAAAAACTGCAACCCTAGCAACCCTTTCATGAACTGTCCTGCCCTGTCCACTCTTCCTCACCCAAGGACAGGGAAGAGTGATTCCTACCCCAGTTCATACCCCAGCCTGTATTGCCACCAATACACAGCCCTGTATTGTTGCAGGTTCCATTTTTGATCACTAGCTGCAATAATAAGTCTAAGGAGCATTACAAGTCAGTGAACACATTGACCCATGTCTGCTGCAATCAAATCAATGAAACATTGACTTTTATCTGTGAAAGAGTAACATTTCTTTAAATGTTCAAAACAGCTAATTACTATTTCAATGGAATTTAATGTGTATGGCGCTGCAAATGAAGACTTCATGAAGATTAATATTTATTGAATGGCTGATATATATGGTTGGGCTCTACACTTCCTTCCCCTATGGATGCACCCCTGAACAGTACCACAGATTCACTCATTATTCAAGACAGCTTCACTTATCAACAGTTCAAAGGTACACTCGGCTCCTAACCAAAAAAGTGGCGTATATGGAACAACAACATCTGAGATATTGCCTGAGAGTACATTGAATGGGTAATGATTTAATTATCAATGATCTACTCTGTGAAACAAAAATGATCTGTAACAGGATTTTACCTAATACCTAATAAGGGATTCCACACGTATATTCCACACAATTTATCATACAAATAATGCTTTTTTTTCCTAAAAGCTGTCAGAAGAAACATTTTGAATGTTAGAAAATGATCTGTATGTTCTCCTTTTAGCCACTTAACATAATTCTTATGGAAACAGTTCTGCTTAACTTTTGGTCCAAATAATCCTTGTTAGTTCAAGTTGTGCTAAAATGCATGACATACTATAATTAAACCTATGTTTACAATTTGTCTAAATCTTCTAATTAAATATAAAAACACAAAGCCTTAAAAGTAATATTACATGTAAGTAATTGCAGGCATGTATTGAAGCCACTTTTTCTGTGGATGATTTTCAAATGCTGTTACTGAACATGTATAGTGCACTGTGTTTTCAATGCTATTATGTTAGGCTAAACACTATATAGGTGATATTTTAATCTCTAAGTTGACTAAACAGAGAGGAGCATGAATATACATACTGTAAATTCTGTTATAATCTTGTCTTCGTTGCTGCAACACTAAACCTAAGTCTGCAAATTACATTACTGTGAGAAATTTCTTTTCAGTCAACTCTAAGCTTTGACACATATGGAAAAGTCCAGTAGACATTCTACTGTGAGCTTTTTCTTCCTTCATCCAGAACTGTACCAGCAAGTACTGATTTTTATAGAAGCTGACACATCTGTCTTTTCACTAAGGTTTTTGACACAAAACTCCTCTTACCGTCCACACAGGCAGGGCTGGCTCTAGTCGTACCGGCAATTTGGCCCTTCTTGCAGGCACAGCGGGCTGTCTGCCGAGCTATAGTCCTCCGCGGCTGACTGCTGTCTTTGTCCAATGTCACAATCTCACACGTCCCGGCCGCCAACTGACCTATAAAGTACAGAGTCACAATCCAAAGAGGCAAGACTTCAGTCACAGTTGTACTCATCACGCAGGGATCATTAAGATCTCTTTGAGAGTTAAAACACAATTACAAGAGGCTTTTGGTTTGCAGTTTAGTCAGTTAGTCAGTGTGATGAATGATCTTGAGACAAATTTTATACTGTATAAAGCAGTTTATTATTATTCAGAACAGAAAAAAATAATGATATTGGTTAGTATAATTGATGACACGAATGAACAAGTAGGTCATACTTTATTTTCATATTTTTATTTATCTATTTTTTTTTTATTATTATTATTGAATAAGTCTTAAACCTGTTCCATGTAATTAGTTAACATTTTCCAACTGGAAGTCTGAATATTGATTGGATTATATTGAGCATGCGGTACATAAGGCACCTCATATATTCTACAATGCCATTATATAATACTCTGTAGTGAGCACATATAGTTAATAGCTATAATTGTAAATAAAAGAATTAAATACAGTCACATACACATTAGTAAATGAATAAAATATGTAAATCATTACAATTAGATTTTTTTTTTTTTAAAAAGCAACAAAGGAGACATCCTGAGTTAAATGTAAACTAAACAGAGAGGCGTAAAACGTATTAGTAAAAGACAAAATAAATACAGCTCTTGGTAGTGCATTCAGACATTTGGACTGTGATGTATTTCAGCTGTAGGAAAAAAGACTTCCAAAAAACACAACCTAATCCATGAGCGTATCTCAGAGCACTCCAACCCAACAAACAAAAGCATACAGTCCCCTCTGGATGTTTGCCTAGAGCAATTTACTTTCGTCTGGAAGAGCTTCTTTCGGTCCTTTCTATACTGACTCAAGTCTGTGTTTGCTGCTCATAAGCCAAGTACATTACATCCATACTAATACAAGACTATGGACTTTCGCTTAGTGCTAAGTGACATTTCTGCCCCAGTGCAGTGATTATTATGTGCATGTGTAGGTGAGACTGGATCCTTTTCACTGTCAGACATGCAAATTTTGATTGACAGCAAGGTCAGAGGATTCATCTTATCTGACCCTGAGGCTTAATTCCCAAACCAGAGTTAATAATGGCCAATCAGAAGTTCATCTTGGGATAAAAGAGAAGCCTTACTAAAGGGTCACAGGAGTGTGTGAAGAGGCACATATGTTGTTTAATCTTTTATGTAATAAGAATCAGATCCTTTTCGGTTGGTGTTTGCACATGTGATGAACCATAGAGTTCTTTAGTTCTATGACAATATAATCAAGCAGAAAATCAGAGGCCTTATTTTCATTCATCATTCGGGTTAACCTCTTAACCTCTCACATGACCTGTCGTCAGGGTCCCACATAACTATATACACAATTAGTTTTACTGAACATGAATAACTGAATAAATAATTTCAGAGTTTAAGGGTTAAAAGGCCCAAAACAATACTCTTTAATTATGTTAGAAAATCTACCATGCAAAATTCTATGATTTTGCATGCTAAATACAAACAAATGTTTTTATGACCATAAATTCTAAATTTAGAGTGAAAGTGTGTTGTATACACAATGGATATATTTTATTCAATGTCTTCTTTCAATGACTGAGAAAATTCTCTGCAAATATGACTGTTTACATAAAGGAGTGTTTCACTTTATTCTGTAATGCCTTACAATCATGCTTGAAAAAATAAATACCTCTTGCTCACACTTTTTATTGTTGCTGTTGTTGCATACTGTGGTATCCCAGTCCCTATGCACACCTTTCATCTCAACCAGATGCCCTATCAACCGTTCTGGCAAGCTTTGTAGTAAAATTTAAATAAATAAATGTATTTTATTTTTTTCCTATTCCTATTCGACCATTGTATATGTTTCAGAACACATTATCAGTTCATTCCAAATTCATATTCAGTTCATAGCTGTTCCTTGTGATTAACCTTACTATGTTTTCTTAGTCCTGTGTTTGAACCCTACTTGTTTCTCCAGTCACATGCACAAACAAATGTAGTACAATAAAAAAAATGTATGTATATGATGTACTACATACAGTATCTCACAAAAGTGAGTACACCCCTCACATTTTTGTAAATATTTGGTTATATCTTTTCATGTGACAACACTGAAGAAATGACACTTTGCTACAGTGTAAAGTAGTGAGTGTACAGCTTGTGTAACAGTGTAAATTTGCTGTCCCCTCAAAATAACTCAACACACAGCCATTAATGTCTAAACCGCTGGCAATAAAACATCACCAAACATCACCAAACCATCACCAAACATCACCAAACATCACCCCTAAGTGAAAATGTCCAAATTGGGCCCAATTAGCCATTTTCCCTCCCCGGTGTCATGTGACTTGTTAGTGTTACAAGGTCTCAGGTGTGAATGGGGAGCAGGTGTGTTAAATTTGTTGTCATTGCTCTCACACTCCCTCATACTGGTCATAGGAAGTTCAACATGGCGCCTCATGGCAAAGAACTCTCTGAAAAAAAGAATTGATGCTCTACATAAAGATGGCCTAGGCTGTAAGAAGATTGCCAAGACCCTGAGACTGAGCTGCAGCACGGTGGCCAAGTCCATACAACGGTTTAACAGGACAGGTTCCACTCAGAACAGGCCTCGTCATGGTCAACCAAAGAAGTTGAGTGCACGTGCTCAGCGTCATATCCAGAGCTTGTCTTTGGGAAATAAATGTATGAGTGCTGGCAGCATTGCTGCAGAGGTTGAAGGGGTGGGAGGGTCAGTCTGTCAGTGCTCAGACCATACGCCACACATTGCATCAAATTGGTCTGCATGGCTGTCGTCCCAGAAGGAAGCCTCTTCTAAAGATGATGCACAAGGAAGCCGGCAAACATTTTGCTGAAGACACGCAGACTAAGGACATGGATTACTGGAACCATGTCCTGTGGTCTGATGAGACCAAGATAAACTTATTTAGTTCAGATGGTGTAAAGCGTGTGTGGCGGCAACCAGGTGAGCAATACAAAGACAAGTGTGTCTTGCCTACAGTCAAGCATGGTGGTGGGAGTGTCATGGTCTGGGGCTGCATGAGTGCTGCCGGCACTGCAGAGCTACAGTTCATTGAGGGAACCATGAATGCCAACATGTACTGTGACATATTGAAGCAGAGCATGATTCCCTCCCTTCAGAGACTGGGCCGCAGGGCAATTTTCCAGCATGATAACGACCCCAAACACACCTCCAAGACGACCTCTGCCTTGCTAAAGAAGCTGAGGGTGAAGGTGATGGACTGGCCAAGCATGTCTCCAGACCTAAACTCTATTGAGCATCTGTGGGGCATCCTCAAACGGAAGGTGGAGGAGCACAAGGTCTCTTACATCCACCAGCTCTGTGATGTCGTCATGGAGGAGTGTGAGGGGTGTATGTGAGGGGTGTACTCACTTTTCTGAGATACTGTACATTGCAAATGACTGGCAAAAGAGTAGAGAGTTTTTGCACTGACCTTTGCCATCATGCATCACAAAATGGAAAGACAGAACCATTATAATAAAACTATTATAGTGGTGAAAAAGATCATGTGTCTGTAATCTTAATAAAAACTCAATCAGCTGCTACTGTTTATATCAAACATACACATTTTCAGCTTCATTTCCCTTCAATATAAGAATGACTAGCATTTGAATTTAACAAACCTCTTATTTTTTAACTTATTTATGAACTCAGTTTAGCTGCCGTCTGTGTAAAAGCTGTTATTCCAAAAGTCATTTATCTAGCTCCTTGCCTTTTTCTAATTTGCACTGTCTCATTTCTAGGGTTTATTGTTTTGCCTATGAATATGGATTGCTCTGCATTAACTGGGCGTGACTGTTCAATGATGTATGATTGCGATTTGTCAAAATAATAATGACTGGGATAACCAGATTCTGTTTTGAAATCTGACAGGCAGTACATTTCACATGTAATAATAAGTTATGTCTATGTTATTATTTTAATGTTATCACATGTGAAAGGGAATTATTCATGTTAGAAAATCACATCTACAAAAATAAAACCATTTGCACGACATGTGAAGAATGTGTGAAATATGTAGCGTGTCTAAAAACCACAGGTTTACTGTGAAGTTCATGTGATTTTTCATGTGATTAAGGGAATACAATTATGCATGCCATTTCCCCTACATGCCTGCATAGCTTTTTGGGCTTTGGCACTGTCATTGAAATATGAGATGCAGTGCATGCATGATCACACTGGGACATGTGGATTCCTCCTTCAGCCAAATAGAAGAGCCTGGAACACAGAGTGCCTTAGGACCCAGAGTGCAAATGAATTTCATTCTCCAAGTGCGCACCTTCTTTATTTTTTTGGAACTATTTGTTCCTCCATCTCCTCAATGTCAATTATATCTACATATAAATAATTACTGTACACACACTTACAATACCCTAACTATTTTCCATTCTTTCAAAATTCTTTCTGTAAAGTCTCTCTCTCTCTCTCATTGCTTTTAGGAATGAAAAACCACTCATCAGCCTTATCAGTACTGGAACTGTTGTACTTAAATGGATGCAAATCGGCAGTGATGGTTGGCTGCTGCTGTTTCTGATGTTGTCGTCCTCAGCATGCAGTGATGGTTTTTAATTCCACGTCATTCTCAGGAGATGCAGATAACTGCTCTTTTTCTCTCCTTTTTCCTCTTTCCTTCCTGTATCTCTCTCTCTCTCTCTTTCATCATCGTTCTTTTAATTTAACTTTCACCTCCACCCTGTTCATCTGATGATGCTGGATAATGACTTGTCATGTGTGCATTGCAGCAAACCTCTCTCGCTCTCTTTCGCTCTCTCTCTCTCGCGCTCTCATTTTGATAGCACTTTGTTCTGTAGACTATGTTTAGCTTGTCAGTTCCCCCTTTTACCATTTTCATATGTGCAGGAGAGTGTATCCATCACCTTGCTTGGATAATATTGTGTCTGAATTTGACACAGGGGTGCAAAGTGCAGCACAACTCCATCTGAAATTCTGAAGGTTAGGTTTCTAGACTCATTTCTATGATTTCTCTCATTCGGATTTCTAAAAAGCACCAAGGTCCTGTGGATCTCTGTTGTTAGAGGAAAGTTCACCACAGACTGTTCACAGAAGCCACCAATTTCCTGCTCCCTGGCGTCCTCCTGCTCTAAGTCCACTCAGACCATGTGATCTGGGCTGCAGTCTATTGTAAAATGTTCATGACTGGGCTTGACTTCTCTAAAGCCATAGCAAAGTGGTTATATTTACCTGCCAAGATTTTCACCAATCTGAATGAATTCATTCCGACTGCAGATTCCTTATTGACTGTTTATACTGTATTTCCCTAAACTGAGCCGTCTATATACTATTTAAATTTATATGAATATTTGGACCAACATTATCATAGCAAAGAGATGTGCGCAAGTCTGGGGAGCTGTTTAATCGTGCTGCTTGTGCTGTTAACAAGTTTTAAATTATTTCTGTCTCTGAAAAACAATATCCAATTGTGATTTTTAAACAAACTGTGAGAAGAAAAAGTGTTTTTCTTGTTGTTGAAAATAATGCACACATTGTTCACAGGTATAATGCCTTTACTCCATTTTTAAAAAAAATATTACCATCATTTAAAGTCATTGTCTGGAAGAAGACAAGACAAATGAAGGTTCGACCAATGTTCTCACCCCTTCTTTATGAAAGGTTCTGCATCCTTGCTGAATGTCTGGCAAACATTGAACAATAAACTTTACTGACATCAATCTGCATCCTGCATCTGTCTCAAAAAGTGACGCCACCACCCATCCAACCTACAGTCATTTTTAATAGCTTATAATGTATAACGTGAACTACGGACTATTTTCTTGTACAAGGAACACATCATGACCCAAACATGCTTGCTCAGAATGCTGATAGTGAGAGGAATCAGACATAAAAGTTTACAAGACTATTATGCTAGTAGCTGGATTAGTATAAGGATTACCCTGCTTGTTTAGTTGGAGAGGAATATCATTTGGATTGGCCTCTCTTCCAATTTTTATTCCAATTGAGCTTTGAGTTGAATTATGAACAGATTATTAGGTTGCATGTAAACTTAGCTAGTGAGAACTCTGGAGGGTCTCTTTCTCAAAGGGTCCAACATACTGACCATTTGGAATTCTCTTCAAAGTAAACTGTCTCACAACCACTGACAACCAACAACAAGTATCTCAATTTAATACTGAATGATTGAACTAAGCAACAATAACCTCCCCACCATTTTCTTTCAGCACTTGGAGTTTAGTTGTTTCATTTTGTAAATGTATATTTATGGGCTGTTACCTAACAGAGAAAAACATTAAACTTGTATCAAAGATCTTATATGCTCCAGCACCACTCTTAGCTGTTTAATTCCTTATACTTACAAACTGCTTTTCCTAATAATGTAATGGGAAAATGTGTCGTATTTGAACTTGACCTATATTTACAGACAAACTCAACAGCTGCTGCTGTCATTTTTCCATTGAACATATAAACAGCAGGGAATCTCAGGAGCAAAGTGTCCATCAAGGAATAAAGGCATTTCATTGCTTCAGTTTGGAATAATTTTGTAAATGGTTTTCCCTTCAAAGTTCCCTGCGTAGGCTTCATCACTTCAAAATGGACTGCAGCCCTAGACTCTGATCACTCTCACCAACTATTCCTCATGATGATCAGATTGTGTCTTGTTAACCTTTTAAATGTTAGTGTCAATGATTTTTATTTACTTTGTTACATTTTTAAATCAAAAATGTTTTCCTTCTGTGAGGTTCCAGCAAAGTTGTATATTGTAGTTCAGATTAATGTTTGTCATCGTTTGAATCATTTTGATTGCAACTGTAGTTAATTAGCACACACAGGTTAGGCGGATTCCAGCACTGCTTAGTTTAAATCAAACATTATTCTGAAGAATGGCTGAAAGTATCAAGACTATAGAAAGAAATGTGCAGTCTACGTATTCACAATTCACAAATGAGCTATGACATGCGTGTGCTATTTAGTAAAGTATATTCTTCACAGTCTTGGTACTGGGAAACAAGACACATTTGGTTAATTTTGTTACTAGTTTTGGTGGAACAGTGTCTCAGCAGGTATCACTGCCACCTCGCAGCTCCAAGGTCGATCCTGAGTATGGATCACTGTCTGTGTGGAGTTTCTGTGCATGTTTGCCCCATGTCTGTTTGGGTTTCCTCCTGTTTCTCTGCTTTTCTCCCACATCCCAGTATGTGGACTGGCTACTGTAAATTGGCACTAGGTGTGAACGTTTCTGTGAATGTTTGTGTAAATGGTGCTCTGTAATGGACTGGGTCACATCCATGGTGCATTCTTGTCTTGTGCTCAGTGGTGTTCCTGGGATAGAGCCACCGGGTCCTTGACCAGGAAAAATCGGCTAATGAACATGAATAAATGAATGTTATTAGTTTTGAATAAAAATAAATAAATGTCACGTGAGGCACACACACACACACACACACACACACACACACACACTATTGCATGCCCTTGTCTCATCATTTTCTCTTTTAGTTTGGTTTTCCATCAAAACGGATTGCCATTTGACATTTTTCCATCAAGTGTACCTGTCACCTCAATGATATGGCTGATTTAAATGTATGTGTGCTGTCCACGCAGACATGTATCTACCGATAAGATGAATGACCATGCCCACATTCATATCAGAGCAACTTAATAAATGCTATGATTATTGATATACTCCATTTTCTTGTCTTTCTTTCTCCTTCTTGTCAGGCATATGAGAATAGCTTTCTCCATCTATTAGGCCTGTTTGATAAATGTTCAGTCCCAGTATGAGTGGTGTTAAGGATAGATGATTGATTTCATGTTTGTGTGAACCCTCTGGGCCCATCCAGATGAGGGATCATAAGGGTTGGTGCCAATTCTCTTTTAGACTCAAAAGAATCAAAAATCATTTGTAAATTGGAATAACTCATCCATTTTCAGAGTTTGGAAGTAACCATAATTGTCTGGGGACGCGGTGGCTTAGTGGGTAGCACATTTGCCTCACACCTCCAGGGTTGGGGGATCGATTCCCTGCTCCGCCTTGTGTGCGTAGAGTTTGCATGCTCTCCCTGTGCTTCGGGGGTTTCCTCTGGGTACTCCGGCTTCCTCCCCAAGTCCTTAGTGTGTGTAAATTACACACTACGGATAGTGTGTAAATGGATGTGTGAGTGTGCGTGTGATAGTGCCCTGCGATGAGCTGGCACGCCGACCAGGGATAGGCCTGGATAGGCTCCAGGCTCTATGCGACCCTGTGTAGGATAAGCGATGCAGAAAATGGATGAATGGATGGATTTACTTAAGCTTGGTTTTGAAGTATCTGAACTTGGGTTTTTCTTTCACCTAACACCGTTGTCTTTTATGGACCATATTTCAAACAGAAAAAAATCTCTACTTTCCATTCATTACATTTTCAAATATACACTGACTGCTTCAATTCCTAACAAATCTAAACTTCTCACAGATGTGACAGATAGAATAAGATACCCTAATACCCATCACTGTACTCCATAGAATTTGCATTGTGTCAGCCAGCTATTAGCATTCGGCGAGTTTGTACCATCACGCAAGCTAAGGTTTAAGACATTAGTAATAAAGCTGTTATAACAGCCTTAGCTGTTTTTCTCATGTCCCATGGCTCCTTGTGAAAACGGCGTTCGTTTACCATTAGCAAGTAAAATCGGTGGGTGAGTTGAGGTAGACATTCTTCTACTTTTACTTTCATGCTTGTACTAAAGTTTATCACCTACTTTTCTACTTTAAACAAGATGAATAATTGCACTTTTCTTGAGTAAACAATTTTTGTACTTTCCGTACCACCTCTGTTTGAGAAGAAAAAAAGAAATGGAAATGGAAATGATAATATGATACTTAAAAAAAAAATAAATAAAACTTCAGGCAGGCAGAAATGTGCATAAATGGTTATTTGCTGTGGAAGCTTGCAGAATCTCTTTTTCAGAAGTTCAAACGAGCCGTATGTGAGGGGGAAGCATTCCTCTGGTGCCTGAATTTCTCTTGTTAATAAAAGGGCAAGAAAAACAAAGTGTGCAAGTTGCAGCCTTGAGCAATGAAATAATGTGTTTTAGAGTAGATGAGACTGTGTAAGTGATTATCTTATAATATCATTGGAGCTGTATAATGATACAGTCACAGCTTTTCATTTTTCAAAAATTCCTTCCAGAACCAAAGCAAACCTCAAACCTAAACATGACATAATAAAATGATAATAATCACTCCAATTAAAGTGACCCCACTGGATATTCAGCAGATTCACTTTAAACTAAACAACAAATATGTTTGTTTGCTGCTTCATAGTGCAGGACAAAAGGAACGACTGAATCTGGAATGGGATGTTCAAAAAGCACATATGGTTGTGATGGTCAGGTGTACACAAAGTTTTGGCCAGTAAATCATTGTGGTATGATATTACATGGCAGTTGACAGCTGATGGATTTACTTGTGTTAGTGTTTTTAAACTTGAGCATGCCACTGTACAAAATCACAGACCTCTGTTATTGCAGGTTTCACAACTGTAACACACCTCCTGTGCCTTTCTTCAGACTGAATTACAGTACAGATGTTCTGAAAGCGAAGCCAAATCACAAGCTGTGTGCTCAAACAGTAATTTGGATCCAGACAGTGAAATAGTGAAAGCTAGAGAGCCTTTGCTTCGCTCTAACCTAGCAGGGTAGCTTTAAATGAAGGCTTTAACAAGCTCAATCAAGAAGAGAGTAAGAGAAGCCTCGGCATCTCGGCATAGCACATATCCTTGTTTCTCCAATTTCACTGTGAGAGCCTTGGCTTATAGAAAACCAAACATCTACTGCACTTTCACAGGTACTACTGAAGGATGAGGTAAATGGGAGAACAATCTAGTACAGGTCTGGCAACAGAGAGCTCTGCAAGTAGTGGAACAGTGTTTGTCCAAGGCAAAGAAAGTAATTGGCCCTACTGTCTAGGTAGGATGGATGGTATTACTTTCTCCCAATTAGTCCAATTACTGCTTTCCTCTAAGTGTGTTCCACTGCCTTATTACGTTACATTCATTCATTTATTCATGGATCCAAAGCCTATCCTGGGAAAACTGGGAACGAGGTAGGAATATATCCTGGATGGGATGGCAGTGTATCACAGGGCAAACACACACACACACAGGAGTTCATCCGTCGATTTCGACAAAGACCGAAGTTTCCATTTCCGCACAACACAAACTGTAATTCGACTTGCGTGTGAATTGGGATTAAAGTGAGGAAGATTTGCGCAGCATTGGCCTCACTTTCACTTCCTGGTGACCACCATGATCCAGTGGTAAGACCGAGTCAAGACGACTGAAGATGGCCCCCGGACACAGTGATTCATACACCCATTCATACACTTCGGACACTTTGGACTGGGGGAGGAAACCGGAGTACCCGGAAGAAACCCCTGCAGCATGGCGGTGTGAGGCGAACGTGCTAACCACTAAGCCACCGTGTGCGCACACACACACACACACACACATACACACTAAATTTTAGCATAGCCAATACACCCACTGGAATGTTCTGGGAAACTGGAGAACCTGAAGGAAACCCACGTAGATGGAGGATCGAACTAGAGACCCTTGAACTTTGCGGTAGCAACACTACTCGCAGTACCATCATTCAAGCAACAGCTCAAAATGATGCTATGTCTTTGGGTGCCTCGGTGGAAGTATGTATGAGCCTTCAGCCTCAAAGCTGACGGGTAGAACTAGCTATTAGGTGCAAAAGGGCAATGTCTAAATTGGGATAAAATGCGGTAAAAATTGAGAACTCTCCCATTTAGTGGAACAAGCATTTTTTCTAACAGCAAATCAGTGGCATGAGGGTTCACAAGATGTGTCTGTCTGTGTTTATCTTATCACACATGCATCGCCGCTCTGTCATGGTTTCTGGAATGAAGACGATCTACTGGAAATATCGCTCATTAAAAAGTGGGCCTAGTCTCAAAATGTCAAGATGCTGTCTTTTCTAAGGTATTTTTGGGGCCTGTTTTCACTTGACTGAGCGCTCCGGTGGTTTCATGCGGTGCACCCAGAGAGCCGATTTGATTTTTTTTTTCACCTTTCTCTCAGACTCTCTCTTTACACTGCGTGCAGCTTGACTGTGTGCGCATATATAGAAGACATATGCAAACACTGTAAAATCCAGTAAACATGCTGGCATGCCCGACAAAACCAGCTTGAAGGAAATCGCATTGTCCCTAAAGGGAATTATGACCTATTTTACTATATGACCTTGTTTCTTCATCTTAATTAATTTACTTAAACAAATGATACTGTCCTTCAGAAATGGATCCACTTTTCAGTGTTCATCCCTTTAATAAGAGAGGCTATTTATATCAAACTGCTGACATGAAACAAGCAATGAATGATCATCTCTTGCAACAGGAGAGAAAGAGGAGGTGGAAGGGAGGGAAAAACAAGCATCCACCCATTTCTGCTCTCCGTAACCCCTGCACACTCCCCACGATGTTACTTCCTCATAATTAAATGTGCTTCCTCTCCCAGAGGATCACGTCTCAGGCCCATGCTGTCTGTGTTTAAATGGTTCGTGTTTTCACAGGTTAAAACCCCTTCCCGCAAGAAAGCGAGCCCCATTTTTCACCTCTCGGAGAAGGCCAGGCGCCCCGAGCTTTGGCGATTTATCTGGGAGAAGAGAAGCCATAATCAGCCTTAGGCTGGTTTGAGGTCCATAAAGCCATTCAGCAGGCTTCATCAGCATGCAGTGAACACCGTGGCCCGCTTTCAGACCCTGAATGCCACCTCGAAACGGTCTGTCTTTAATCTCACTCTCATTCAGCTGGCCGAGGCCATTCGGGCTTCAGCTGGGTGATAAAGACAGCTCACATCCTCTTTCTGCTTCTCTCACTGCAGCTTTCTAATAACCTCGTCGTTCTTACACCACCGCCATTATTAGAATAGACCATGATCAAATAGCAACAAACCTGCACGGACTGGATCAGTGTAGAGAAATCGAAAAGAGCTGAATAAAGCACTGCTCACAGCTCCTGAACTCCAGACCAACTCCAGTAACAATTCCTTAGAGATACATTACATATGAAAGCAGCACTCAACTTCAGCAACCTGCTCTGGAATTCAAACTGACAAAGAATAAAAAGAAAAAAAAATTGCATTTGCTATGTGTAGTCTGTCTAATTACAACTCATGAAAGAGCACATTATTCGATCTGCAATCAGGCTTATGACATTCACTATTGACAGGAAATGACACAGTTTAACCAAAGTGTGTCTGTGTTGTGCTGTCATTCTTCTTCATGCAGTGAACCTTTGAGCCGTTCATCAAATGCTCCTCTAATCTGTCTGTCTTTCTCTCTCGGCAGCGTTCAACTCCACAAAGCAGCCCAATCCATCCTATTGATGACTTTGACAAGTGCAATGACAATGAACAACAGACTGAGAGCGAGACACGCCGTCTCAAGTTGCCAGATTGTTTCCAGCCACTTTCGATAACAAAATCACTGATTTCAATCTCCAGCCTTCCATTTCACTCTGAGACTTTATACAAAGCTTCATGTTCTGAATTAAAAAAAAAAAAGACCAGATGTCTAAGATTTCAATTACAGTTTTAATTACGGTAAATTTCAAGTTGGGGTCATAACCAGGAGGTCCACAATTTTCTAATTTTATTACAGTGGTGAAAACTACAAATAATCTTTATTAAAGTTAATATGCTTATAAATAAATAACAAGAATAACTTGAGACCAGTGTAGCTGAAGAGGCCTCCACCACCAAGAGGTCTAATCCATCTTCCATGAAATATCATTAGATATGCTTCAAACACGATGGAAAGCTATTGAAGAAAAACTATATCAGACATTTGACATTGCTGTGACCTTGACCCTGTTTAGATCTATTCCAAATATCGAATCGGTTTTTCTGCTGGTTAAAATGAATGCAAAATAAATGCTAAAAACCTTCAACCACTCATTCTTGAGATATACTGAATATCAGTGATGAAGTGATAGAGACATAAAATTGGTTATATGGATGGAAAGATCATAAATACATTTTATAAACTCTCTGGTTCCGGCAAATAGGCAAAATATTTTATCATATTTTATAATAAATATTTAAAAAAAGGTTTGCACTGAGGGCATCATTTTTTAAAGGGCCGCTTTAAAGGTTCTCGGTGGTAGGGGGAGTTAAAAAAAAAAAAAGGGAGGAGTTAAATTCTAATGCACCAGTTTTCTCATCTCTGCTTGGGCTAGTAAAAGAGTGAGAGGAAGGTTTGCTTGAAGCCTGAAATCAGATAGTGCTGCTACATCTGTCAGTCAAATCTCTTCCATACTGCCTGCTCAAAGCAGCTCCTAGAAGGCGCAAGACTCTGAATCACTTCCACACCCCACTCTGCTGCAGCAATAAAAATAAAAAATAAAAAAATAAAAACATACCGGTTATATTTCACTAATATGGCTCAGCCAGCATTTGGTCAGGCATTTGCTCATGAATAATTAGCAGCCGCATGAATATGCATGTGCGCTCCAGAGCGGAAGTGTTGATGCTGAGCTTTATGACTCTGCGTGAGACTTAATTACAATACAACACACAAGGTGTCCACTTGTGGCAAAACAAATGCGCATAAAATACTGATCAGGCAAGGCACGCAATCTTCTAAAAGGTCCTTTGATTACTATGTTTCATCATGTCAAGTATTATTCATGACAGTGATTCTAAATAACTGATGTTGATAATCTTGCAGAATAGCAGAGATATTTTGAAATCGCAAATCGGATGAACAGGGTCAGATCTTGGGGAAATTTGAAAATTTCATATTTTGGTTTGGTATTTCCACATTTATTACTATTATGCTCATTTAGCTGTAACAAAATGATCTTCCTGCTTCTCTTCCTGTAATTCAAGATAGTTTGCACTGATAGGCGTACTCAACAAGGAAAGTAGCTATAAGTGAGACAGCTAATTCAACCCACTATAATCTTGATTGCCACAGCAGTAAAAGAGACAATGCTAATGTAACGTCAAGGTCACGATGGAAGAGGCTGATATCCTGTGCCGAAAAGGGTATGAAGTCCATTAATTTTAGCATACCACTACATAAGACTGTTATAATCTAAATGTCACTGATCTCATTTTGTTTTATGATATTATTTTTGTTGTAACACAACACAGTGAAAATTACTAAAATGAAACCAGAAATTTTGTGTTTCATTTATTACCTGTTTTATTAACCTTGGCATCTTAAGCCTAATTCAGACCAAATGTTTTTGTTTATGTAGCTTTTTTTTTTGAGTCTTACAGAACAACCAAACAGAAGTACTGCCATTTTACCTAACATTTCAAACCATATTGGCTCAGTGAGACACGATGACCCATCTTTTTGTATAAATGCATAAATTGTATACACTTCTTGAGTGAAATGTACAGTAGTCCAAAAGTCTTGAGACGAACAGTGAAGATGCTACTATAGTATCTAGCATTCTTTTCTAATGTAATACAAACATTTTCATTACAAATTATATTATCATTAATAACTTACTGTCAAATTAGAATCTTAGAAACATTACCATTCATTTCACAATTTCTATTCGGTATTTGGTATGTCCCCTTAGGAGCTTACCCTTGTTAGGAAAAGCCTCCTGGTTGAAGGTTCTTCATGAAGCTGCTTGAAAAAATGGCAAGAGTGAACAGGAATACTGCTAAGAATTTAAAATATATGATAGTTTTTATTAGTTTAACACTTTTGTATAGTCATTACATAATTCTATTAATGTTAATGTCTTTAAGATTATTCTTTAAAAAAAAAAAAAAAAGTAGAAAATAGTGAAAATGAAGGAAACTTTTGTGAGTGTCCAAAAATTGAGATTCAGCCTAACTGTGTGTTAGAGGGTGCTTGAATAATTAATGAATAAAGAAATAGAAAAGCTCTTTATAGGGATCCCATTTCAATCTGTACAGGATTTCGCAGAGTTTTTTTTTTGTGATTGTTGTAGCCAAAATGCTTGATTTTCGAAATTTTTGAAATTGCGATGCAACTCGCAGAGTTTTTTTTGGGCTTTTTCTAGGGAAAACTTGAATCTGCGAACTTGCTGTTGCACAAAATTGCTTTCCACGGTCTTCTGCAGTGATGCTTGTTGGCAAATGAGACTTTTTAGCTGTACTCATGTTTGACTGAGTTAATTTGAGCAATCGCAACATCCTATTAGTATAACAAATGTAAAGTCTAGCTAAAAAACAGCAACAAAAAGAACAATATTGTGAGTAAGCAAATAAAATCAGATATGACACTACCACTTTCAGTTTATGTGTGATACAAATGCATAGTGTAACACTTATGTCAGTGACAGCATAAAATTATAGGTTGCTTAATACTGCATGCATTTGAATATTTATTAATTTTTCTAATCAAAATTTAAATGAAATTTACAAAGGAAATTTCACAACCCTAGATCCCACTAGATACACTATGACTATATTATAGTATCCCAGATCAGTTATAGCCCTCGCTGAGCTGAATTATAGTCATTTTATGTTGTTATTTTTAGTGTATTAGAGCAACGCAGCTCTGTTTTCTAAATAAATGAAGCTGCCTGGCATAGAATTCAGCTTATACTTATGTGACACTTCTGTGTCACAGGTTCCTAAATTTACCAGATAAAGGAAATTTATTACTAAGAATCCCTGTGTTTGATTGCTATCACTTCACGCTGCATCCGTATTTATTTGTTGTGGTTAGAGTATGAACAGCTCTGGGCGCATGCCCCAGTGCATGGGCTGTTTGTGTGTGCTGCTTGATAACGAATGGCTTCTAGCTTCTACTATTCAGTCCCCTGTAGCACATGCGGTGTGGCCTGATAAAGCTGAAGGAATCCGCTACACACACCAGCACACTGCACAGGTATACACACACACACACGCACACACACATACACCCACACACAGGATAAGTGAGGCAGGATTTTATTTTTGCCTTTTCCCTTTCACAGTAGAAAAATGATTATGACAGCAGTTGTGTGGATTCAGTGTGTGTGAGCTAGGGGCAAATGCTAGAGAGTAAGTGCAGGAGTAAATTTGGCCTCAAGCATTCTAGTGCATTGGTGTTACGTCTCCCCTGGCAAAGGTGCTTCAGCTTGGATAAACACACTGTTTATCAGCTCTGGTTATTACGTGTGTACTTCCGGTTACAGCGTGCTTGCTTTTAAATAATGCATTGTGATGAACTACAAAATATAAAGGTATTACTATAAAATTACAATATACAGTATCTACCTGTATAGTGCTTTTATATCAAAACAACCAGCTTTTCAGTCTACACTGAAAATGTGGGCCGCTTGTCATGAATCCAAAAGAAGCCCTGTAAATGTTAAGCACTGAGTAACATGCCATGTTTGAATTTGCGTAATGAAGCCGAGACGAAAATGGCCTACAAAACCCACGGCATGCATTAGCCTCAACCTGTCACTCAGCGCCACCATCTTTGCCAGGTGCCTCCTTAAATAATCCTGCTGCTCTCTGATGAGCAGGCCTTCAAAAAAAAGAGTAATAAACTAATGTTTTAAACCTGTCAGGCTGAAGGTGAAAAGGCCCATTATTTGTCATTTCAATGCAACTTGATGCAATGTGTCTTTTTTCTGTGCTTCTGTTAGTCAACGCTTGTCATACGCTCAAGAAAACACACAATCGCGAATGTCACTTTTTTCCATAGTATAATATTAAAGCTTTGATTTCTTCTCACTGAGCTTCAGACTGTTTTATTTTCCCTCAAAGGACCTTTCGAATGCAAACCCTACTCAGTGTATCCTCCCCCTAACAAATGTGTGCAGATGGATTTACACAGGCTGCACTGTTAAACACGGGCCAACAATGGTAAATTATTTATCTCCTTCACCACCATCAGCTAAAGTGATTAAGCCATGATGGTCAGCCCTCGTTGCTCTCACGCCCAAACTTCAATCTCCATAATAAATGTGAGCTGGCACGGCAGCGTTTTCTGTTCCGTGGGCCCTCGTTAGGTGTGCTAAATAGCATTAGGAAATTATCACGGAGTACATGAATAGGTTTTAAACAAGCTTCAGAGTTCAATTTACACACTTCAAGCTTGGATTAAAAACATTTCAGGATCATTTGTATTCGCTGCATGTCATTCCAAATGGCTGCTGCTATGACATCAAGAGAGTTAACATGCTACTCTGTATTCTACAAATCTCTAAAGCTACGTTCAAAGTACTAAGTTGAAATGACACAAATCCAATTGTCTTCTTCATGCTAAAATGGACTATATGGACAAAAAAATCTGATCTTTCCAAATCCTAAGTGCCAGTGTGATGCGGATAAGTCGAAATAGTCAGACCAGAATGCGTGTATCTGTCACTGTCAAAATTCAGTATCAGCAGTGTGGCAAAACAATGGAGAACACGAAACAGCAGTGATTACATTAAGTGGAAGAGGTGATTTAATTGATATTCAGGGAATTGATTTAAACAAAACTGCACAGCAAAATCCCCAGTGTTGAATTAACACCTAGAGTGTCTACTTTGAGTGTTCATTTGTGTCCAATCTGACATCAATAAACACTGTAGGTGTTAATTCAACACTGTGGATTTTACTGTGTGAAAGGAATCTACCGAAATCGAGTAGTGTATAAAAAAATTACCCAAGAAATCCATGTACACATGTAGGTCACTGCAGAGGGATTGGTGTGTTCAAATTAAAACAGTTATGGGTCACATGATGTTTTCAATGTGAACTTTCAAGATAGACAGACCTGAAATTGTGCAAAGAACTTGTGCAAACAATGCCTAAATGTTAGCAATGACCTCTCCCGTTGTCATTTTACTGTCTTCACCTTTCTTATCTTGACTGTCTCTGCCTCATCTCTTTATATTTTTCTTCTTTCACCGCTACAGTGCAGGTTATTAGAGGTGTCTACATGTTCTTCTCAATTTCAGTCTTTCATTGCTACTCATGCACCTTGTCCCTGCACTCTCACACCTTCTACTCTGCTTCAGCTCAATAATTAGAGGAACGGTTCTGTTGTTGAAGAGCCTTTTCTTTTTTTTTTTCTTTTCTTTTTTTTTTTTTTTTTCCAAGAACTGGGGCACTTCATTATTTGAGCCAAATACACTTTGAAGTCTTTGAAGTCTTAGTACTGACAGTGAGGTCAGTAAGTAATGGTCATCGTCGCTTTTTGTGTCCAAAACTGTGCCCTATTCCCAATTTACTGCATGTCTGGAAATACACTTGATTAAAGATGAAATCCTTGAAATAAGAGTAATGAGTTCAAGTCAAATGATATATTCTTGGAGGTTGAGGTTTTGGGATTCAAATCCAGTCTTGGGACCTTTTCTGTATTGACTTGTCCTTACTGGCATTTGTACATTGACTCAGTCTTGGGTGTTGGTCTCACTAAATATGGTCCTGTTCTTGACCAAGAGTTTATAAAAAATAATGTTTGTGTTATCATTTCTTTTCACAGGCAAGTTTGACAAGAAGTCACTCCTTCTAGAAAACAGCCTAATCATTGGTGCAATGTACAAATGAGTAAAGGCTGGTCCCTGGAAACAACTGAATGATTTTTTTGTCTTGGACAGTGGTGGTTTCGACTACACTGTGAAACGTTTCAGGTGGTTAAATTTAGAAACAGAAGTTCACCTTCAGCCATAAAAATGTGAGTAAACTCAATTTGCAGATAACCTTTGTTACAACTCAAAAAGTGATGTTTGACAAGTTTTCCAAGTCAAAACAATGGATTGCTTTAAGTTTCATTTTTGAAAACTTACAAACTTGAGATCAAAACTTGTCATGACAATTGGTGTTTAAGAGAAAAAATATGTTTTAGAGTGTACAGCAGTACTTGAAGGCACATAATATCAAAAATACACATGCTACACTATAAAAAAAAAGGGTACTAAACTGTACCATTCCTTGTTGCTGGGGTGGTACCCTTAAGCATACACCTTGTCTACCTTTAACCAAGAAAAGTGCATAAAGTGTACCTTTAAATTACTCTAAAAAAGGTAATAACCATCCAGTTATATACAGTACTGTGCAAAAGTTTTAGGCACATGTTGTATTTGCAAGAATTGCTGTAGAGCAAAGATGCCTTCAAAATAATGAAATGTAATGTTTCTACATTTAAAGAAAAAGAAAATACAGTAAAGAGCAGTTGTTGTGACAAATGAATAAAAATAATAGTCTGAGGTACAATTAGAGCAGTTTTATAAGTTTTATTGAGCATCTTGCAGAACCAGACACAGTTCTTCTGGAGACTTTGACTGTCGCAATTGCTTCTTATTTTTGCAGCAAAACCCAGCAGCCTTTATTGTGTTTTTTGTTTGTTTGTTTTTTTTTTTTGTCTGAAAAGTGTCTCTTACAATATTTGCTGCTTTCTTTAGTGACATACAACCATTTTTCTGTAACATTTAATTTTGTGCTAGAAAATTAATGTTTGGGAATCTAACATGTTTTTTTTTGTACTGACTTGATAATGTAGAAGCCATAAAATAAAAAATCTATAACAAAGTTTGTACTAAAAAAAACAGGTTGCCTAAAACTTTTGCATAGTGTTATACCTTAAATCTTATTTATGGGTACACTATAGCCAAATTTGCAGGTGGAGGAGACATTTAAGGTACAAAAGATAACAAGGACCCCGGTGAAAGGAAAGGTACAGTTTAGTATCCTTTTTTCTTAGTGTAAATTTTAATAAAGCTTTATTGATATGCAGTGCAATACTGCCAAAGAGGAACATACAGTATTGAGGAGTGATAAAACATAGAAAAGATGACTATGATACAATAAGCATCTATCATCACATCTCTGTATCTTTTCCCGCCTTTACACACATTCAATATATTATCCTTTCCTAGGGCTCGATTTCCATGGCAACAGCCCAAAAAGAAATTTGGTTCGGCAAAGCAGCAGTAGTAACAGCGTCTGACAGTAATCACCCAGCGTGCCCTTCTGGCTTACTCACTCTACCTGCAGTCGTACAAGACACCGTCAGAAAATCCAGATAGTTAATTTGCCTGTAGAGCTGGTGGATGAGTCCATCACTCCATTGAGCCTGTGCTTATTGGTGCTGATGGCCGAGCGGAGCGCCGCAATACCACTCAACTCTACAGCACCAGTGTTGCCAATTACTCCAGTCCAGCCCACAACCAGGACGTCATTCTAATTTAGTAGCATAATGGTCCAGAAAAAATGTGCAAGACGAGGTGTTGTTATTCTTCCCATATGTATAGCAACAATTCTCACTTGCTAATCTGCAACTGACTAGTAGTTCTTTCTCCCAACCAGCCCACAATCAAGGTGTTCACATCATCATAGCAACCATAGGGAAACAGTGGAATTAGAAGAGTACTTCGGGTAAACTTTTTATGAAGGCCATATCAGTAACACTCTATTTTAAGGATCACAAATAAGGTTATTTGTTTAAGGTTTTTTTTGAGATCTGTTTAAGTATTTTTTTTTTGAAAAAAATACTTTCTCAAGTGTTTACTTTGAGCCAGGCCTTAATTAAACTTAAAATAAAGTGTAATAGCCATCCATAAGGCATTATTACAATTATTTACAATGCATTATAATTATATATTGTATAACACATCGAAACTCAGCTGAGACCTGTCCTGTTCTTTTTTTTATTAGAAAAGTCATAGCTCATTTTAACGTATATTTTTGAATGCATCAAATAACAGAAAGTAACAGAACTTATCTACTTCCCAGTAGAATTTATCAACAAATGTATAGATTAATTTATAATAACTTATACGTTGTATTATAAATAAAGCAAGACTTTAGCATATACACCTACAGCACTTATAATATATAATTTCTCACAATTGCATCAAGCCACAATTACACTTAAACACTGAATAATAAACATTTGGCTATATTATAGAGATGCACCGATACTCAGCCAATACGGATGACCGATTATTCAGAGTGATATCGGCCGATAACGATAGTTCTGCCTTTTATGCCTTCTTTTAAATTAATAATAATTAATTCCACAGTTCTGGAAAAAAAAATGCAAATAAAAACTTTATTCCCTCCATTTCAACAAGCTGTTTCACAGTAACTGGTCTCATAAACAAAAAACACATTACTCTAATTAACATTAGCACATGAACTAAATTCTGAAGATTAAAGTAAGAGTTCTTAACTTATTGAATGTCTTAACTTATTTGAATGTAATATGAATAGTAATTCATATTAACATTGACTGACTTCTAAAAAACCTCCTGTTAGTCTCACAATCACTCTACCACAAACAAAAACATTTCTACTTCATCACTGAACATCAAACTGGTAATAGACAGTATAGGCCTAATATAAACTATTTTTTTGATGATATTAATTCATATTAACATTAACTGGATATGAAATACACTACTCTACAAATATGTTTTTCTGTGCAATATATTACTTTTTTTGTCAACTCATCTTCATTTAAATCTTTCAACAGTGTACTGGCCCTTTAATTCAGCACAAGCAGCTCGGCAACAAAAAAAAATTAGACTTGACGCCAAAACTCCCACTTCACTGCTGCAGCGTCCGGTGTAAACCTTTAGCAGTGCAGAGATTACAGAGATTACAGTTTTGTCGTCATTCTACACAAGACACATCATCTTTACACAAAGCACAAAATCAATGTGTTTTCCCGCCCTCTTTTGATTGACAGGATATAATTGGCCCTGATCATCGGATGTCTTGAAACTGTGGGCCGATGTCGTGAAAAATTGCCTTTATCGCCCGATACCGATTATTGGCCGATACTTCGGTGCATCTCTAATATATTGCAGTTATTAACAAACATAGAACAATAATAGACTGTTCAAACTGAATTTAGGTTTCTTTGCTATTAGCATTACAATGTGTTATAAACACTATTTATAAAGCATTGTTAGCCACTGCTATAAATTGAAATGCCTTTTCATAAATAACAATGCATATAACGCCTTATGAATGCATTATAATGCAATATGAATGTGTTCATAGTTCATTAAATACAGTATATGTCCTTCATATATCCTACTCACATAACTTTTTTGCTGGATACTTCTCTCAGCTTGTTGTTCTTGGTCAGGCACTTTGCTGTATTCCCTCTTAATTTATTTCCTGCCTTAGTGCTCACTAATGTATGTGTCTGTCATGCTACAGCAGCGAAGGTGTGGTTTCACCCATCACAGCTTATTAGAAAACACTCAGACATCTCACTATAGCTTTCTGCCTGTTTTCTGTCTGTCTCATAGTCAATCACTGTGTTCACTGCGTGTGCATGTGTGTGTGTGTATCAGGAGAGAAAAGATGGACATGGGGAATGAGCAGCAGCTGTTTGTTACATTTTCATTTTGTCTGTCTGTCCGTCTGTCTTTTAATAGGCCGTCGGTGGAAGCAGTGTAGCGTAGACTGAATCCCAGGTGAAGTAGAGTTGATTGTGTTTCATCAGCAATGGGTCGATGTGAAAAAGCTAAGGCCATCTAAGGTTGTGTTTCTAAACTCAGTCCTCAGACAGAGGCAGTCAGAAGGTCCATTTTAGTTCTGTCCAAGCTTCCAGCACACCTAAACCAAGCAATCAGGAATACTGAAGACCTGGCTCAGGTGTGTGAGGAGATAGAACATGTACACCCAGGCTCCCTGAGGACTGAATTGGGAAACACTGAGCTAAGGAGGACTAACAAAATGAGGCCAGGCCTGGAAAGTGAACACACAGCCGTGTGCATATTTGAGCACGTTGTTTTGTTTAATCAGATTTGTTTCTTTCAACTCCTTCAGCCACAGCGTTAAGACATTCAATCATTCATTCACTCATTCAATCGTCTTCAGTAACCACTTTATCCTAGTCAGGTTCATGGTGGATCTAAAGCCTATTCTGGAAGCACAGTGTGAGGCAGGAGTACACCTTGGGCATCATGCACACACATTAACACCTAGAGCAACTTTTCCTTACCCAGTCCACCTATTGGCATGTTTTTGAGAGATGGGAAGAAACCAGAGAACATGGATGAAACCCACCCGTATGCTGGGAATACATGTGAAACTCCACACAAACTGTAAACCAAACACAGGATTGAACTGGGGATGCTGGAGCTGTGAGACTGCCCAACTTTAAGACATTTTTGAAAAATCCCACTCAAAAAAGACATCCATGCCTTAGCTAGCAGTGAGAAAGGCACAGGAAACAGTGTTAAGAGACAAACTCTCTAGGATTTAGCTAAGGAAAAAACAACATGGGTTCTCTGTAAAGCACTGGGAATCATGTAATATTTGTACAAGAATCCAGCATCTATTTTTTTTTAAAGTTGAAGATTGCCAATAAGCAGTCCCTCCAGGATTTGTTAATTTTGTGATCTCAGAAATGAATGCAAAACCAAGCACCTCTGCGATATTCTGAGGAGCTTGCAATTTTTCAAAATGACCACAGATTTTCCACAGATTTGGGCTAAGACGCACTCATGTGATGTACTCATAGTGCACATTCAGCGCATTTAACAAACATCACTGCAAAAAAAAATTGTAAAATTGCAATTTTGCCAAGTGAAGTACTTTTCTGCAAAAAAACCCCAAAACAAAACAACAACAACAAAAAAAACACATAATTTTACAAATTTTTGAAAAAAGCCTCAGCAAAATCAAGCATTTTTGGTCGCAACAATCACAAAAAAACTCAGCGCCATCCTGTACAGACTGAATAATGAAAGGAGCAGCACCAGAAGCCTGTAGGATCTAAATGAGAGCACGAGCTTATAGATCTAAAGACGTGAGCTATGCATGCCCTGGTTAATGTAATCACATCAAGCTTGGGCCAGAATATCCCTCGTGGTGACGGGCTGCTTTGTCTTGTGTGTGCATGGGTATTTGCTATATTTCTTGAAATAAATAAGTAATGCAGACAAACAGAGGCACACAGGCTCAGGTACAGGGGTGTGTTTGCTGCATGACCTCATTCCCCAGCCTGAGGCTTGTGTTTGCACTATTGTATGCTTCTTCTCTGGCAGGACCTCCATGCAGCTCTTTCCCCTCGCGCATCTAAATTAAATAGGAGCATTTTCACTCCTGCATCCTACAGGTCCTATTTCTTTCGTCTCATTGGCTATGATATTATCCTTGGGGTTGCGGCGCTACAAAAACTATAATTTATCGTCTGTTCAGCAACACACATTTGCAAGCCTGGCGTATTTCATTTGTTCCATAAATATCAGTATTAAAATATGAAATGCTTTTGGTCTGGTTTTGCCTATAGTGTGTGGCAGAAATACCTCATATATACAGTGCGGGAAATAAGTATTGAACGTGTCAACATTTTTTTCAGTAAATATATTTCCGATGAGGCTATTCACATAAAAAACCAGACATCAGTATTAACTCAAGAAATCCAAACATGTAAAGAAATCGGAATATTAAAGTCCATAAATGAAGTTATGTGTAATAAAGTGGAATGCCACAGGAAAAAAGGATTGAACACGCTAACTGAAATTTATTTAATACTTAGTGGAGAAGCCTTTGTTTGTACTGACAGCTTCAAAACACTTCCTGTATGAATAAATTAATCGGCCCAGTATTCAGGTGTGATTTTGACCCATTCTTCTAAACGTACCGTCTTTAAGTCTTAATTCAATTCAGGTGATTGACTGGACCATTCTAACACCTTTTTTTTTTTATCTGAAACCAACTGAGAGTTTCTTTTGCTGTATGCTTTGGATCGCTGTCCTGCTGGAAAGTCCACCCACGTCTCACCTTCATCATCCTGGTGGATGGCAGCAGATTCTTCTCAATATCTCCCGGTAAAGGGCTCCATTCATCGTTCCTTCAATTATATGAAGTCTGCCAGTACCATACGATGAAAAACAGCCCCACACCATGATGCTCCCACCTCCAAACTTCACCATTTCTTCACCAAACATGGTGTGTGGTGTGACAGACAAAAAGTTCAATTTTGCTCTCGTCTGATCAGACTACACGCTCCCAGTATTTCATAGGCTTGTCCAAATGAGTTGTAATAAACTTTAAACGAGTTTCGACATGCCTTTTCTTTAGTAATGTAATCTTGCGGGTGAGCGTGAGCAGTGGAGTGCAATGACTATTGATTTCTCTGTGACGATGGTACCTGCTGCCTCCAAGTGTTTCTGGAGCTCTTTCCGAGTGGTCCTTGGCTCTTGGGCTTCTCTTCTGACTATTCTTCTGACTCCCTGGTCAGAAATCTTGCGGGGAGCTCCTGTGCGTGGCCGGTTGTTGATGGAGTAATATCGTTTCCACTTGTGGATAATGCCCCAATGGTGCGTACTGGTGAATTCAGAAGTTTTGAAATACGTCTGTATCCAATTCCATCAATATGATTCACAACAATATGGTGGCAAAGGTCTTGGGAGAGTTCTTTGCTTTTACCCATCATGAGATATTTCTTGTGTGGCACCATGGTAACGAAAAGCCTTTTTATAGACCATCAATTTACTAACCCAGCTGATATTCATTTGATTTCAGCTGGTTCCTTGCCTTACCTTGCCTTGGAGAACTGCTTTTTCTTAGCGCATTCAATACTTTTTTCCTATATGATTCCACTATATTACACATAACTTTATTTATGGACTTTAATGTTCAGAATATTTGTGGATTTCTTGAGTTAATACTGATGTCTGGTGAAAATTTCAGGTGAATAGCCTCATTGGAAATATATTTACTGAAAGAAATGTTTACGTGTTCAATACTTATTTCCCCCACTGTATTATCATTATTATAATATTATATAATATTATATATATATATATATATATATATATATATATATATATATATATATATATATATATAATGTTTAATATATATAGTATATTTAGTATAATATATATACACAGTGCCCTCCACTAATATTGGCACCCTTGGCAAATATAAGCAAAGAAGGCTGAAACCTTTTGATCTTTTGTTCAAAAAATTCACAAAAATACTCTGCTCTGATGGATATCACACAATTGTAAACACAACACAGTTTTATCAATAAATATCTTCGTTAAATATAGGTGTGCAACAAATACAAACAAATATGGCATCATGTGAATAATATGTAATTTCACATGTGAAAAAGAATTATTCAAGAGGGAAATCACATCTGGAAAAATTAAACCTTGTGGTATGCATGGGACAAATTAACGTGTAATTAAGTAATATGGAAATGGAACATTACATGTGAAAATAAAAGAACCATGTAAAAAAATATACATGTGGAAATAAATACACATGCACTACATATGATGAGGTCATTACATATGAAAAATGTGTGAAACACAAGATGTGAAGTGTCCAGGAACCACATTTGTATATTCCACATGTGAATCATATGAGAATTCACATAAGAATTCATGTTGTTTTTCTTATAAAGGTGATCCCTGGTGTGGGTGTGTGTGTGTGTGTGTGTGTGTGTGTGTGTGTGTGTGTGTGTGTGTGTGTGTGTATGTGTGTGTGTGCGTGTGTGTGTGGTTGTGTGGGTAGAACGTGGAAAGGTAAAATTTCATACATACGTAATGAAGTGTATGTTATACACTGATGAAATATTTAATGATAATGACATTTTAAAATGCTCCTCCCATGACCTAATGCATCCTGAATGAAAATAAAGGTGTAAAGCAGGATTCATGCACACTGTAACCTTACTGTAACCTCACTTTAATTAAAATATTCATTGTGGCTGCAGCTCATGTTCTGCGTGGTTGTGTGATAGTTTAGTGGAAGTTTAGTGCTCTTCTCTGTGGTACTTCAAAGTACTTGATGGCTAAAAAAAACCTGTGCTGTCATGTATCCTGCCACAGTGTGTGATATGGAGCAGAGAGCCATTACTACAAAGAAGTAATTACAACTAAACAGACATCATATGGAAAAATCAATTTCTAAACAGACCATGGGTGGCAAGTGGTGCAGGGGGTAGCATTGCTGCTTCACAGCTCCAGGTCCCAGCATATTTGTGTGGTTCGGATTTGGTTTCCTTCAGGTGCTCCAGTTTTCTCTCTTCTTGATTGGCTACTCTAAATTGCTCATAGGTGTGACAGTGTGTGTGTGCATGGAGCCCTGTGACAGACTGGCATCCCATCTTGGGTGTATTTTGTCATACGACTTGTATACATGGAATAGGTTCCAGGATAAAACGCTAACTGAAAATGAAGGAATGAATGAAAATAATCAGTTTTCAACAAATGTTTAATGTACACCATTGTACTGCACTGCATACAAATCAGCAACAGATGTTTTAAAATCAAGACGCTCTCAGTTCAGTCACATTCCACCCTCGAAGAATAAACCTGAGCAGTTTTTACTCCATCATTGACACGGTCATAAACACTAACATAAAAGGGCATGTTACTGTGACTGTAAAGACAGCAGTAAAGTGTCAATCTCTAAACATGACTGGCAGTGAAGAGGAATTAATTGGGCCTGATGCCAGACAAGTGGTGTGAACCACCATTTCCAAGATAACAGGGTAAAAAGACAATATCACACCATCAGGTTAATGCATGCTAGCAGGCTTCGGTTTATTACGGCTTTTAGGAAATGGGATCATTTAAAGTTTAAGCTCAACATTTTTTTAGTCAACTATTACCTTACCTTAAACAAGTGAGAATAATGAAATGCCCTGCATACAGTCATATATGGGTATAAAATAATTCATTAATTTAAACCTTTAAATCATTAATATAAACCTTGCAGCCAGAATTACTGTCCAAGCCATGATGTCAGGGAAAATTCATCAAAACCTTCTGACCAATCAGATTCGAGAATTCAGCTGCATTGTGGTGTAGTGAGGCAGATCCAATCCGAGCATGTACTGTACATGTGCAATCTCGGGACGGAAACTCACAACCTTCTAATCAATAGCTCAGAAGATTTACACGCTGCTTATTTCATTATGAACCTATAAACTAGTGGTAAATCCGTCTAAGCTCTTAAAGTAAACTAATACACTCTTGTCTTGTTTTTACAAGGAGATACATTTCCCCTTTTGGTAATTGCTTTTGTAATGATTAGTCTAAAAGTAGTAGATTTCGTAGCACCACTCCTGTGGTTCTCCCTTATTGCTAGACGTGGATATATAAACTTTCTACTGGGGATACACTGAACGTTTGTTTGGTTATTCTAGCACGAGCTCGGCTTTCAATTGAACAAATTACACGAGACCTTATTATCTAATGCATTCAGCGAAACAGTGCTGGAATCTCATTTCATTTTGCTCTTATTTGTGGGAAAGAGGCTGATTATAGTTTGTATGAGTCTTAGATCAAGGTTCTCTGCTCCCATTCATGGCTAACATCTGTTGCATGATGTTTTCTCTGGCCATCATTATGTGCAATGAAATTAGAAAGTGAATGAATATGTACTTCAGACAAAGTCTTATTGCTTTTCTTTATTCTCCATTTTTTCCCCAAATTCTGCACAGAAAACCTGTTTTGCCCCAGCATCGCTTCAGGATGAAATTGTTACGTGCATGCAATTTATTCAAGGGTGTGAGACTAAGGGAATGTGACATTCAGTGTTATAAGATATTCATTAAATGCCATTTCCTTTAATTCCCTTTCAATTGAATATAAGAATAACAATCACACCAAGAAAGCAAACCATGGTAGGATGTTGTTTAGCGCCGTGTCAGCCGCAGGAAGCAATGATCCAGCTGAAATTACTTTAGACGCAAGTTGGTGACCATGACAAAGGCTAAGCCAGTCCTAGTTATGATCAATAATGTCTCTATCATTCAGAAGGCTAAATGAGCCAGTGTAGCGTGGCCAGTACGGAGAAACAGTGTGGTTTTGCTAATAGTGACACCAAATTTCAGACAAGGACGTATCATGAATCTGTCAGGGACTGCTGAGCAACAAGTCAGGTGCATTTATACTGTATGATAAGTGTAAATGCCCTTGTTTTCTGTTTCATAGATGTAATTCTGTTATGTCTCTGCTGCTTTGTATTGACTGATAAGTTAATAGTCTATTAACATAAAGCAGGGATGGTCAAACGGTGGACCGCAGTCTGGATGCAGTATTTCAGCAGACCAAACCGTTTACTTCAAAACATATGATAGCTGAGCTGTTCAGTATATCAGAAAATCCAGACTGTAGTTCAGTATGGCTTTGGTAGCAGGTTTTCTGCAGCAGTTTATTCAATCACATGCATTTATGTAAATTATTTAGCTGAAGGTAGCTCATTCATCCAGAGACTAGCTACAGGGAAAGAGACGTAAGCTCATAAAGGTGACAGTTTTCGACGACTTTCATAGATGTTTCATTATATTTACCCTCTCTGGTGTGATTAGCAAACAGACAACATGGTTAATATATAAGAAAACCGACAACGAACACGGAATGTTTAACGGCATATAGATAGAGAAGCATCTATTTATTCTCCTTTTGTCAAATTCAAAATAGACATCTAACCTGTTCCATGGTGTTTACCAAAAGTGATAACATGAAGCATTACAATGAAGGTTAATAAAACCCTAAATGATTCTTCAGTCTGTCCCTTTAGGGGAACTCTTAAACGATTTATGTGTAACCCTACAACAGATATTGTATACATATCATATAGGGTTTCAAGGACGCTAAGGCTCTTTAGCTTCCAACAATGAGGTTGTGATTTTTTTAAGAACAAGGGACTCCATACCAACCCATTTGTGTAGCACAAACAATATTGCTGAAGTTCTAGTAGCACTTTGTATATGTTATTTTATTCATAAATTCATCTTCAGTAACCGCTTTTGGATCCAGAGACTATCCTATGAACACTGGTCTCTAGAAGGGAATTGTAGTCTTTTTATCAAGCGGTTATTACACATTGCTTATTATTACAAGTTTTCTGAAGTTTCACAAGTTTACGGAAGTTTGCATATGGCGCAAAGGGCCTTCGTTTAAACTACACAAATTTATTATTGTGATGATGTCATCAAAATAATAAGGGCATTCTGATATGAAATTTTAATCTAATACCATGAGAGAGAAGGCACTCTGACCAAGAGCTCTTCCAGACTAACGTGCTAATCCTCCAAAGTCCTCTAAACCCAGTTTTTTTGTTTTAGATCTGTTTCCCAATGCACATTTTGCAGCATCTGCGCAAACATCACCACAGTTCCCTGGCCAAATGAAATAAATAAATAAATACCACGATATTTTTGCATCAGCGTCTTGCAGCTACACCTTTCTTTCATGTAATGACACTCAAAAACAAACCCCTAGGTGCTGATGCCAAATTCACCCAGGTTGCTGCACTAAATTGCTGAATCTCGTCACTTTGTCTTACTCCTGAGGTGGACTGCCACAATGTCAGGACACAAAGCTCCAGCAGTCCTTGTAAAGAAGTCTATTGCCACAGCTTGTTCGCAGTTTCAAAAAGAGGTAGATTTTCTACCACACTGGAAAAAGACAAGCCGATTTTCATGTGCTTTCTTAATGGTAGTATCAGCGTACCAAACAGCAAGTGTTATCTTTATGTCACTTCACACTGCCAAAGCACTCAAGGGAAAAAATGGCACATTGCTCAATTCTGCCTGCTTTTTAGCAGGTCCCAAGGAGTCGGGCTGATGAATAAGCCTACCATGCACAAAAGTATACAGCCATTGCTCAGTAATTATGGCACAGTTCACCAGCAAGTTAACAACAATTATGCAATCAGACCCTCACCGATGTTAATGCCAGCCTTGAAAACGAGGGAAACTGAAGCTCTCGAGCACTTAAAAGGGACTTCAAAATGAGAATTTACTGTAAGCTGTGTGTGCTTGTGCAGATGGATTTGTGTTGTGAAAACAGCTTGTTCCTGTGCAGAATTTTAGATTTTTATTCCCTGAATGGAAACATGAATTTGTCTTTGTAAAGACGCAAACCGTTCAGCTAAGTGAACCTCTGGATCCTTCTCATCACTAGCCTTACCCATAAACATCATTACACCTTGCGAATAAATAAAGAAACAAACTATGTCTAAGAATAGAAAACAGAAAATCTCTTACTGCCTTGCTTACTTATTAAGGAAGATGTTACATTTGCTTCCATATATCTACAATGTTATACTGCTGGAAGAAAAGAAAAGTGATTTTCTTCCTTATGCACCTTTCTCATCCATGTCAATGAGTCTTCAATCCTCCAGCGAAAATAAAAATCATTGTATTGCAAAACTATTGATTCATATGCTACAATCAGTCCTTTTAAAATGTGACTCACAAACTAATGAACTTTCTCAATTCTCATGTGCTCTAATAGAACAGTGGAGCAGATACAGAACAGCAATAAGTATTGGAGTCGAGTGCATTGTCTTCCTCAAGCCATATTTCATTTAGCTTTTTGAGCGTGTGCAATGTATCTCATCACACACCATATCATGGGCAATGACCTTGGCCAGCCAGACAAAGTGAGTGTGTTCTCACCTTCTTGCCTCATTTGCCTCAGTATAGATTTCCATGAACACATTACTTTTAAACTAGAAACAAAAAAATCCTCCCACAGCCTAAGGCCAAGAGAAACATAAGAAGAAAGGAACATCCAAACATGTACAGAATGTGAGACATGGTAATAAATCTGAATATCCAGCCTAAAGCAGTCACATTTTGCTAGCTTGCACAAGAATTGAAAAGTCGAACTGAAACTCAAAAAGCTGCACATTCTTTTAAAAATTCATGTTTCTTCAATTAAATTGCTATACAATCCAGATAACCAGTGATGGTTGAGGCCTGAATTGACAACTATATTTTGTTCAATGATTACAGTCACAAAGAGGACATATATTTTTCTCTGTTAACACATTCTGCACTATATATACTGTATATATATATATTTATATATATATATATATATATATATATATATATAAATTTTTTTTTTTTTTTTTTTTCAAATCTTATAATGTCTATGTAGACAGAAAGTCCAGCATTGTTTCACCACGCATAAAAAGCCCAGTTTAGGTGAAAAGTTTTCTTTAAAAAAAAAATAATAATTCCCTTTTTTATTAAGCGCACAATGTTCTCAGCCAGTGAGAATACCCTGCTGCTGACAGAGTGCACTTGCTTCAAATCAGCGAGGCTTGCAGTCGTGGTTTACCAGGATATCTGTACTGGGCCTGTATGCCTACCTTCCCCTGATAGAATGTTAAAACAATATAATGGACTATCCTTCACTTCTTGACCTCTATTGTCATATCAAGAATGAAATGAGGGCTAGAAGACAAGGCTCGATGGTCAGCACTGAGCAGTCGACATTACGTCTCATCCATAAACAAGTCTCATTTGTTTTGTCCGTGGCATACACAGAAAAAACCAGTAGAAATTATGAAAGGACAACGTACATGTATCGCGTTGCTGGGAAAAGCTGAGGAGTCGGATAGCTTACTGGCTAGCGTGTATGAGCCTTGCTTCCAATTGTTATCTACCCCCCCTCCCACACACACACACACACACACACACACACACACACACATACACATACACACTTTCACCTTAATATCCTCGGATGTCTAAAGTGAATATAATGCATGTTTAAATATGCAGGCGTGTTTCAAATTGGGGGAAACTATACATGTACATATTGGATTTCTGCTCTTACCTATATTTATCTAAATTACTTTCATGTATTTTCTGAATGTACTGCATGTTCATACTGCATCATATTTCTGCATTCGCAGTCACAAATTATTACACTTAAATTACAAACCTAAATATAACAGAAACCGAAATTATTACACTATTCAAAAAAAAAAAAAAAAAAAAAAAAAGGAGAATGATTCTATCAATATTGTCTCTCCTCTTGCTTAAATAGTTCAGTTTAAACCTCACGTGGTTCTGGAAAGTTCACTGCTATGTATCAAGGGCAAATGAAACGGCCCATGAACTACTCTGAATTTATCAGTATTACATTTGAGTTACACGTCAAACGAAAACGAATTAAGACCTAATGAGAAGAAATAATGCCAGTTTGACCTCGGCGTTACCCTTAAACTAGACTCTAGTGCCATCTATTGAAGAAAGAAACCTATAAATCACTTTATCTGCAAGAGCGAACTCTTCATCTCCTCCCAAACTGACGCAAGCAATTCTTGGAAATGATTTACCAATTCGCCCTGGTGCGTAAAAGTCCGCCAAGCATGTCTATTCAAATCTAGCGCATTGGAACTGCTCGAATCGTCGCATCATACATGTCAGTGGGCATAAAAGCATCATTGTTTGCGCCAGGAATCTCTGAAAACATGTTCTCACATGCACATTTCCTCCGAAATGGAGATCTGTAGCTGTGTAATTATCGCATAACGCAGCCCGAGGATAGAGGCGAGATTGACAGGGCAGTTGACAGGGTAAATAAAACAAAAACCGGGACAGGGCGGTGGGAATTATCTCATGCACGAGAAGCAAAACTAAATAAAAATAAAAAGTAAAGTCAGAGCAGGGTTACCTTCTTTGAGGAAGCGCGAGTGGAGAAGGAGCACGAGGGAACAGCAGAGCGCCGCTCCTGCCAAAGCCCACGCGACCCGCACGAGCTGCATGGCGGCGGCGCAATTCTCACACACCCGGAGAGGCTTCACACAGCCAACCGCGCTCCCATCCTTCTCCCATAGAAGCGAAAAAACACTGTTAACAGTAGTAACAACAATGGAAACCAATGTCAGATCCCTTTCCTCGCGCTTCGGGTGAAGGAAGGAAGGAAGGAATCCCGTTGCTCCTCGGTGGCTGAAAAGCGCTGATGTGTTATTCAAACCCGGAGGGCGTAAAATTTCCCACGGTGGGCTATTTCCCCTTCAGCTGCAGTCTGAGCTCCTCTCTCTCTCTCTCTCTCTCTCTCACCCTTTTTCTCTGTGCCTTAAGCACTGTGATGCACCATCATGTCGTTTTGCTGCATCCTCTCTGTCTCTCTCTCTCTCTCTCTCTCTCTCTCTCTCTCTCTCCAAACTATCCACGCGCTGTTTTACGCACGACGTTGCTCTCTCCCCAACGGCGCTATTTTTTCTGTCTTTAATCACGAGTTTGTCAAACGACTTCGGGAACAAAAAACAGGCGTCTTCCCTGTGTTCCTGCTCATGTTCGCGCCGTTTTCGGTGTCGCTCGAGCTGAATTATTATTATTATTATTATTATTATTATTATTATTATTATTTAAATAAAGTGAAGTGAACGGCGCGCGCGTGCGCTCGCGCCTCGTCCGCGTCGGGGTTTGCTCCTCGCTTCTCAACCAGCGCGCGCACAGACGCGACTTTTTCTCTCCTCTCCCCTGCTGACGTCATCACGCCCCCCCCCCCATATCACCGTGAGTGTGGAGGCGGCGGATGCGAGCAGGAGGAACACAGCGCTGACATCTCCCAGCTAAACACGCCAGCGTTGGATTAACTCTGCCAGTGTTAACATGCACACTGGATTCACTGAATTCACATCTACAGTGTGGAACAGAGCGCGTGAACACATACAGTGCCGAATTAACACTTTCAACTCTTCCAGGAATGAGTTATCACATGGTCTATTGCATCTGATCGTTTAAAATGTACAGTAACGGGTTTTAAATGAGCTCACAACTTCAGTGTTGAATAACTGTTGAATTGATTCCTAGACTGATTGAATTAACTCGTGCTTCAGAGGCAAACAAGCTGATTTTTTATCCGCCTACACATTGCAAATGACATCTTACATCTGCTTAGATACTGGATGTGATCTGGTGATCTGGTTTGTGAACAATGAAGAAAATGTCATGTTTGTGTACACTGAAGAAATGTTTGTAATCGCATAAATGTGTTCTTTCAGAAATGTAAGGCACACAGTTCTGTTTTGTATGATTATTTATCATCAGCAAAGTTTATCACAGGTTGCACAACACATTATATATAGTAGGAGCAACTGTGCATCAGGGCATGAAAGGCATCAGGCATTAAAACTGGCCATATCACATCCACAACAACATATTAGCTAGCTGAAAACATGATGCAACTCAAAGGCAGTTATCCATCCATCCATTTTCTGTAAGGGTCACAGGGTCAGTGGGAACTTTAAGCCTATCCCAGGGGACTTGGAGGAACAAGGCGGGGCACACCGTGGATGGGATGCCAACTCATCACAGGGCACAATCGCACACACACTTATAGACACATTCACACACTGTGGACAATATAGAGATGCCAGTCAGACTACAACACATGTCTTTCGACTGCGGGAGAAGACTGGAGTACCTGGAGGAAACCTCTGAAGTACAGGGAGAACATGCAAACTCCACACACAAAGTGAAGGGTGAAGGTGGAAATTGAGCCCCCAACCCTGGAGGTGTGAGGCAAACGTGTTAACCACTAAGCCACTATACCCCCCCTAAAAGCAGTTTTATATACATATTCTTTATTTACTGAAGTTTTTCAATTATATCTAAAGGGAAATGTAAAAGGAAGGGAAAAGGCTGCCTTAAGTAGCTATGCTGCAATTTGTATTATTATTGCAATTAAGATCACTTGTGTACCTTATTCATTCATTCATCTTCAGTAACTGCTATATCCTTTTCAGGGTTGTAATCAGTCCAAAGCCTAACCCAAGAACACTGGGAATAAGATGGAAATTACACCCTGTATGGGACAGCAGTACATCCAGTGCATCACAAGGCACCACTCACACACACATTCACACACACACATATTCACACACCCATTCACACCTATTTTCAATTTATTGTAGCCAATCTACTCACCGCCATATTTCTGGGTGGTGGGAGGATACTGAAGCATCCAGAGGAAATCCATGAGGACATCAGTGAGGTAGCAATGCTACCCGCTAAACTATTATGCCACCCTCCCTGTACATATAATTGAATTTGTTCAACAGATGGTTTGTGCTGTGTTCCCACTATGCTTTGCTTACCTATAGCCATTGTCAAAGGTTCCATGTCACTACACTCATGTAGTTCTTACTTACATAACAAGGAAAGTTACCCACAACTTTAATTCAGGAGAAAATAAAATAATTCCTCGACGTGACTTTTGAGAGGTCACCTTACATCAAGAATCATTTGTGTCAATCACAGTCCCAGCGGTACACTAAGTCCCACCAGCATACTGAACAGAATGTCATACTGAGCCAATCAGTAACTAGGGGGCAATAATATGCAAGGCTAGTGCAATAGACTCTGCACTGTCAGTGTTGTGGTTCAGGCGTCTCATTTGGTAGCAATTACCAGTGTTTACAATGAGGCAATCCATGCTTAATTCCTCTACAATGGCTGGAAACACCACACTCAATCCACCTCCCTAACGTTACGATCCATCACTCTGCCAGACAGCAATTAACGGAGACCTGTCCAGGAAGTGATGACATGGGTTGGGCAAAGCGTGTTTGTCACATTAAATGTGGTAAATATATTCAGGATGCCAGTAAGCACTCTTCCCTCTTCCTTCATATGGCTCATTGTGACGCTTGCACAAACCTGCAGTTTCAGCAGTGAAGAACCTTTGCAGTATCCTGAGGTGAAGGAGCTTCATCTACTCATTTATTAATCGGGATTTTTTTTTTGTAGTTTTTTTTAAATTTAGTTTCATTTTGGAGGACAGAATAATCCAAGACACCAGGAAAGAAGACAGTTGGAGCTTGTTTGATGAAAAGGACAGAAAGAAAAATAAAACTAGACATGGACAGTCAATGTTTCCTTGAGAAGTTCAGTGTAATTTTAGATCTCTTGCCCAGTGACAGCATACGTCTACAGTAGATCAGTTCTTCCTTGCCAAGTGTATTAGATGACAAACGTGCAATGGGCAGTACCCCTAATGTTTCCCTTTACGTTTCTTTTTCCACTGACCACTGTTCAAGTTAAATGGCAAGCTTGGCAGTCGCTCTAGATGTAATTCTCCAATGAAAGCCACTGGGAAGGTGAATGCCATGCATGGAGCTACTGCACCACAGAAACACAATAGTGTCTCAACTCTTTATTTCCCAAGCACAATACCGTAATCATGGAAATGATGAAAGAAACAACACTTCCTGAAATGAAAACAACACATTGCCTTCTAAGTTGTTCTGTACTGAAATGCTGCTTTACAAGTCCTATTCACAGGTATGCTCAAGGTTGAGTCGGTAAAACCTTTAAAGGCTACATGTTTAATTATTGTGAAAGACATGTTATGTGTCCAGAAATAAAAATAATATTGTAATGATAGTAACAACAGTAATAATCACAATTGTAGAAGAATTATAGAAGAACAATTGCAGATGTGTGACTGCAATATTTAGGAAGCTTACAAACAGTAGATATTAATCTTAGCGGCAAAGTTGGTGGCCGGCCCAAATCATTGAGGGGAAAAGCACTCTAAGACTCTCAGAGTAAACAAAAACAGATATCTCCAAGTAGAGGAAATACACAGCATACATTTAATTTTATCAAGGTTTAAAAAGGTCATCCGGGCTATCAGCTAAAAACAAATTTGTTGGATTTCCACAATTATGTACATATTTTCTAATGTAATAGTAATAAATTGTAAGGAGTGCTGTCAGTCAATCAATCAATCACTGTTAGTATGTGGTTTGTTAGCAGGTGATAGTAATAAAAATGAAGAATGTCGTCATTTTGTTATTCAGTAAATCGTGTTTGCCATTTTGAACAGTCAAAGCTGTATAAGTAAACATGTACACTCACCATCCACTTTATTACACCTGTACATTTATGCAGTTATCTAATCAGCCAATGGTAAATGGTCTGCAGTTACATAGCACTTTTTTAACCTTAGCAGTTCTACAAAGCGCTTTACACTGGTTCTCATTCACACACACCCACACACACCAATGGCTGCAGAGCCGCCCTGCAAGGTGCTAGCAACTTAGGGTTCAGTGTCTTGCCCATGTGGGCACTTCATGTGGGAATTGAACAGCCAACCCTACGATTAGTAGACAACCCGCTTTACCACCTGAGCCACAAATCATACACCAATCATTTGAGCTTCAATTAATATTCATATCAAACACCAGAATGGGGGAAAGTGTGACCTCTGTGACTTTAACTGTGGCATGGATGTTTTTATTTCAGAAACTGCTGATCTCCTGGGATTTTCTCACACAACAGTGTCTAGAGTTTACACAGAATGGTGTGATAAAAAAAAAAACAACAACATTGACTTTGTGACAATTCCAGGTTGGAAACTCATTCCAGGTCGGATGAGAAAGGTCAGAGGAAAATTGGTTAGAGTTGCCAGGATGTCTGTAGTAACTCAAGTAAGAACTCTTTACATGACATATGTTTGAATGACATCTCTTGTATAGTCCTTGAAAACAAAAAAGTAGTCCTTGAAAAGTACTCGAAAGTCCTGGAATTTCATTATGAAGCATCTGTACAAACCCTGTAAAATTAAAATCACAAGTGAGCACGATGTGAGTTCATTTCCAAATTCAGTTATTTATTCCTAATGTTGTGTTCATTCTTAATACTCTGAGGACAATTTCCATTTGCATGATTTCATTGCTCAAGGGAACAAATATGTGGCACATTGAATTAGTTGCTTGCCAATTGTATGATTTTTCTTGAGTTTTTCCAATAGCCAGTTATTCATTCTCATTAATAACGTATTGAGAGGAAAATTCAGTTTCTCTGTTTTCATTTATATCTATGTTTTTCTGTAAATTTGGTTGTTTTTGTAGATTTGAATTATGAATTAACACAATATTGTGTGGTATCATGAAACTATTTGGTATCGTGATACTTCAGCTGGTATAGTAACGTAAGATGTTTATGGTATCATGACAACCCTAACCTTAAGACATTTTCTTAACAGCATATAATCTGATGCCAAACTAATCTGATGTCAAAAATGAAAAGCTTATATTGATGTCTCTTTATCTTTGAAAGACAGTGGGCTTAGCCCTGCTAGTACATCTATACAAGTTGACCCTGGATCATTCTGATAGTATAGTATGGAGCAGTAGTTTTCAAATGTAATGCAACAGCCATTCAACCTTTCCACATCTGTATTAAAGAATGAAATAGGGCAAGAAGATCTAAATTTAGGTTCATACTTCTCTGGCTTTTAAATCAGGCAGGTAGCGAATTGAATCAAAGTAGAACTCCCAACTGTATTGAGCCCTCAAACACATCAAAAAGTTGAGCTGCAAGTTGGTAAGAGAAACTTCTTAAAGAACTCAATTGGGAGGCTACCTGGCCCTGGAGCCTTCCCAGTTAGCATTGATTTAATTACTTCTAAGCTTTCATGAAACCAGAAGCTTCCAGATCTGTCAAACAGCAGCTGATATTCTAGGTTTAAAAAAGATCTGTCATATTTTTTTTGCCATCTTTTGGTTGTTTATTCTTAACTAGAACATAATTGTAGTAATTACACACAGACCTGGCTGATGCACTGACATAATAGGCCAGAAATGTTTAAATGTTTTATAGGAAATATAACAGAAGGGCACAACCTGATAAGGATGTCTCTTAAAAGAACACCATGTTCACAAATGTCCCTGAATTGTCCTGGTCTTTCACATTACAGTACTTACATAATCATAATAGGCTAACTGAAGCTAGCTGTAATGTTAAACCAATTCACACTAGCTGACCTAGCTGCCAGATGTCAAAAGAAAGTGATATTCTACACATATTGAATTTTATCAGCCTCATCAGCAACCTCTCAGGAAGGAAGAAAAAAAAGAAAAGCCTACTAAAGGTAAGTACTTGTTTGTTTGTTTGTTTTTAGTCGTGCATTAGGGTCTGGCTTGTTACGTGTATCTTTGTGTATCTTTAATGGAGCTATGTGACCAGTTGCTATGTAGTGACTGACTTTATGGTAGAATATGTATTAAAGAATGAAATAGGGCAAGAAGATCTAAATTTAGGTTGATACTCCTCTGGCTTTTTTTCTTCCAGTAAGGAAGAAAAAAGAAAAACCTACTTAAGGTAAGGAATATTTTTTTTGTTTGTTTGGTTTTTTTTTTTTTTTTACATGTGCATTAAATGTGTGTTTGGCTTGTTAGAAGTATCTGTGTGAATTTTTAATGGACCTATGTAATGACTGACCTTATGGTACAGTAAACAAAAACATGTTGTAGCCCATCTGCCTCAAGGTTCAACATGTTGTGTCTTCTGAGATGCTTTTCTGCTCACCACAGCTGTAAAGAGTGGCTAGATGAGTTACGGTAGCCTACTTCCTGTCAGTTTGAAACAATCCAGCCATTCTCCTCTGACCTCTTCTCTCATCAACAATTCATTTCCACCCACAGAACTGCTGCTCACTGGACGTTTATTGTCTATCACCCCATCTTGTATCAATTCTACAGACGGTTGTGTGTGAAAATCAGTAATTTCTTAAATAATCAAACCAGCCTGCCTGACATCGATGCCATATTCAAAGTCACTGAGATCACATTTCTCTGAATTCTGAAGTTTAATGTGAACATTAACTGAAGCTCTATAACCTGTATCTACATCATGTTATGCATTACACTGCTGCCACAAAATTGTCTGATTGGACAATTGCAATAATGAGCACTTTAATTAATTAAAGTTTATATATATATATATATATATATATATATATATATATATATATATATATATATATATATATATATATATATATATGTGTGTGTGTGTGTGTGTATATGTTAGTGTGTGTGCCTGTTTGTCTCTGTGCACATTTGTCTGCTCCATGTTTGCATTATGTTTGTGGTTTGTGTCACTCAACACACGCATCGTTATGTTTTTCCATTACATCTGGAAGTATCATGCTTTGACTGTTACTTATTATTTTCCCTCTCTTCTCTGGCCTGTCTGGTAATGTGGTAAGTAGCATGTATGTGTATTTTGTAGCCTATGAGCCCTGTTCGCCTTAATCCAAACTGAGTCAGTAAATGTATTCGACTTTAGGCAAAGGCACACAGGAATAATGTTGCTCTATTTCATGTAATTTATAATATATACTTTGCAACTGACTGCCAATTTGCATTTAAAACACAATAGATAATTCAGCTTCTGATTGCGCATCTTACAGTTTCCCATAAATTTATGAGAATCTATTGCATCTGAAACATTGGCACAGGATCCCAGACGCACAGAGAGTTTAGCTTTCACAAAGAATGAAGAGTAAAGCTAGTTTTAAACCTACACAGACGTGGCTAGAAATCACAACAGGAGACAGACGCTTTCAGAGAGGGATGCAATCACTTTGCCTACAACAAGAACAAAAAGAAATAAAAAGTACAAATCTGTGGAGCATAAAAAGAGCGTTTAAAAGAGAAGATTCCGAAGTGTCAAGATGTTTACATTTATTGATGAAAAACAAAGTGGCAACAACGGAACTGAAAAAAGATATCCACCTATCCTCTTTACATCTGGGATGTAAACACTAACCAGTATTACTGTCTTACTTCTATTTTGTTAGTGACTAATTCTAAAACTAATTAATACATAATAGCTGTCTTCGTAATAAAACAGCTGCTCTACCCATAAAAAAAAATATATATATATATATATATATATATATATATATATATATATATATATATATATATATGTATATATATATATAAATTGAGTTTATGGTTATTCCATGTGTCATGGTTAAGTCAAATTGGTGCTGGACGAGATCACCCATCAGCCTTAGCATGTCACATGACGCTGTCACATGTCTTACTCCCACCTGTTTTGTGTTATCCATAATCAGCACCCCTATTTAAGGTTTAGTTTAGTTTCTGTATGTGTCTTTGTCAAGCCTCTGTTGTTGTCATCTTTGTGTGTCGTCATGTGTTCCATGGGTTATTGTTTGTATATATTCTGGTCCAGTTCTGATTCCTCTTTTCATGGTTTTGGTTTCTTACTGCACGTTCATTTAATAAAGTCTGCAATTGCATCCCCTGCCTCCTACATTATATGACACCCTGAATTTAGCTATGTTAAGTTATGCTTATCACCTACAGATGGATGACAAATTAAAGGAAAAATATGAATAAATGAGCAGAAAAACACAGCGTGCAGATGTTTCACGACAGGTGTACAGAATGACAGAATTAAACAATTAACATCCTACCATGCTCTGTGGTATATACGAAAATGTTGAACTGTGCCAGCTGACCTCTATTTTAGATTAAGATTGCAAGAGAAAAAAGGTCTAAGTGACTTTGAATTAGGGTTCATTATTGGCGTGTGGATAGCAGGAGCTTGGCTGTGTATAAACAGGAACGCTAACCTGACATCTGCATTTAGATCTATGAGAAAAGCATCAGAAAGCATATATCTTAGAAGCAGATATTCAATTATTATGAGGCTTGAGCATTAGTATGATATGTAAGGAAAAACAATAGCGCAACAGAAGGACGTCGATGCAAAATGTGATCAGTAAGATGTCATCTTACTGTCAGTAAGATGTTCCACTACATTGTGAGGGATATTATAATAGGATTGCAGGTTGCTCAGTGATCAGCTTCTTCCTGAAGCGGGTGGTCTCTTCCAGGATAGCTGTGTTTATGCTGTGTTCTAATTAACTCAGAAGTAGGAAGTTGAACCTTGGAATTGAGCCACAATGTGGGGGGAAAAATCTGATCAGCTAACTGTGTTGAGTGATATACTGTATATTTCCCTCGTATATGCAGTGTGTCTACATGCTGACTGAAGACTAGTATATACAGCATAACTCATTTAAAAGTGAATAAATGCCACTTCAGTTACTGTTGATGTTAGGAGCAGCCATGCTGATTTGACATCACATGCTGAGCCTTCATTACTTCCCGAGTAGGAATTCCAAGTTGTGGAGTTGGAGATCAAAGTTACAAGTTTTATGAGTCTGACCATGCGTATGCAGAAACTCCTAGTGGTAATTAAGTGTAATGGTGGCTAAACTGATTATAAGGAGCTCCCATCCCACTTATTGTCAATCATGTAAGCATAATTGACAGTAATTGCTGACTGTTCTGTTCACATCAAGGTGCAAAGAGATGAAATGTAAGGTAAAATCATATAAAAGGCACATCTAAAGAACAACTGGGATGATGCAGATGATGGCTTATATTGCTTTGCTTGAAGATTTGGCATGTGCAGTGAGGAAAGTGCTTTTAAGGACTCCTTGCTGAGAAAGATCAGTCGATTTCATTTGCCCAGTGCAATTTTAGCTGGTCTTTCGCCCCACTTTTGGAGAGGCAACAAAAGGTATGCATTCATTACAATTCCAAATACGGCAGCTGAAACGACAACAATAATGCGGGATTTTCACTCCATCATACTGTAGATTATATAACTGTAGACAAATATAACTAGGGCAATAGACTACATGCATATAGCCATAAAATCACCCAGTTTTAGAAACGGCTACTCAGTTACTATACACATAACTTGTGATACAGATAAAGCTTCACCAAGTGGCCAGGTGGAACACATGATTCTTACATTGTGCAGATCAGTACACTGGGACTTTAATTTCAGTGCATATTATAGATGACTCGTTTATTTTATTTCTTATTTATTACTTAGACAAACTATTTGTAAAATTTACCAAAAGAGAACATTTTTGCTTTGCTCTACACTGTTCAACAGCATCTTTACTTCTTTTGCTGGTGAAGTTAATGTTCTTAGACATTTTGAAATGCTCCATTTTGTCTGCAACAAGCAATAGCACAAGCAGGTTACTGGACCATTTAAAGAGAAGCTGTTTACCATATATGGAAATTTGAAGTATTTCTTTATGTAAATAAGTGTGACTGTGCACGAGCAGAGTAAATTATAATGTGTGTGATTTATTGTCCAGTGCGTAGAGCTGTATGTGATAAATGTCCATTTTTTTAGTCCATACCGCTGGTTCTAATTCACAGAATTAGAAATTGTTTTTTGCTTCTTTTTTTTTTTTAATTAAAGAGAACCATGATCTAAATACAGTTAATCACCTACAGTATAAGAGATTTTGGAGTGATATGCTAGACAGTATCTCCTCCACCGTCATCAAAACACAAACTGAGGGTCTGTCATTTGGAAGAATGGTGTTCATCACTCCAGTACAGTTCCAGAGATGTGTAGAGACTATGACAAGGCACACTGAAGCTGATCCACGTTGGCCGACCAACTTAGTAAGACACTTTATGTTGTTTTATTCCCATTTAAATTATTTTCCATCTTGTAAGCATTGATGTTTCCTGTAAAGAGATTGCTTTTCTTCATTCTCATTAGATGCCTGCTCTTTAATGAGAAAAGACTCTAGCTCATTTGATCAATATGTTCATGCCAACAGCATTCTACATTATTATCATCACGGAAATCCTTCGGTGTCTAATCGAATGGGTAAGTCAGTCATTGCTGTTATGCTCTGAGAAAAAGTATTGAAAAAAATCATGCATGGTACCATTAAATTCAACATCCAAACATAAACCAACATAAAAAGCACATAAACCTAAGTATTCCAGTCTATTTCTACCAGTCAGGAGAGCTACACAAATATATAATCATATCAAAACCATTCTGAAGTGTCTCACATCCATGGATATTTCAGCTGTCTAAGATATAACAGCACAGGAAACAACGACACCAGTTTTGTATTCAGCATTTTACAAATACATATTTTTTGCTTTACATTTGCCACTACACAACTGTCCCTGAAATCTGAAAGCCATTTTGTCAAACCTCATGTGCATGACAAACCATTTCATGTTGTTAGGCTTAACAAGTAGATGACAAGTCTGGAAAAGAGGTTTGATAAAGTAAACTGTACAGTGAAATACACACAGATGCTGTTTCACATCCGTCATTTCTGTTTCAGTGGCAAGACAAAGAACTGGCCTGTTCCAATCCCATTTGTCAGAAAATCTTCAAATGTCATACTAGACTTGAATCACTGCTTATGTAGCTATGGCTCCTGCACCACTGCTCAAATAAGTTTTTAAACAATGGTCAACTTGCCTGGATTAGGGAAAAAAACGCTTTGCATGGGGCTGCATCACATCACCCTGTTGCTGACTATTTTCCTATAAAAGCATGCCTGGAAGTATTTTTATGCCACAACAATTTGCCAATATTACGTTCCATCCATCTTCTGTAATGCTTATCCTACACAGGGTCATGTGGGAGCCTGGAGCCTATCCTAGGGGACTCGGGGCACACGGTGAGGGACACCCTGGACAGGGTACCAACCCATCATAGCGCACAATCACATACACACACTATGGACAATTTGGAATTGCCATTCAGCCTACAACACATGTCTTTGGACGGGGGAGGAAACTGGAGTACCCGGAAGAAACCCCTGAAGCACTGGGAGAACATGCAAACTCTGCGCACACAGGGTGGATGTGGTAATCCTGCCACTGTGCCCCTGCCAATATTCACGAAACAAAACCAAACAAATTAGTTTTTGTTGCCATTTTCATTAATCTGTAACTCATAGTTCCCTCACTAAGCAATGTTTTTAGTTAATAAGCCAAAAACATATACAGGTTGTGATGTTACTGAGAAACAGCAAGGCCCCCCCCAGCTGAAAATGTAAGACTTAAAGTTACAGCTACACCTTTGACTGTTACAAAGCACTGAAAGCACAAAAATGCTCCTGTAAATAAACATCTCACAAAAAAACTTTACCATATCAATGATTAGACACATTTTTAAGCTTTTCACATGAACCGTCCCCCTAGAAATCCCTGTACAAGATGCTACTATAGAAATCACAACCTATTAGAATAAGCATATTACTATACTAATATACTCATATAAAAAAGAAACGTCCCTTTTTCAGGAGACTGTATTTTAAAGATAACTTTGTAAAATCCAAATAAGTTTTACAGATCATTATTGGAAAGAGTTTAAACAATGTTTTTCATGCTTGTTCCATGAACCATAAACAATTATTGCACATGTAGGCATTTAAGGTCAAAGTTACAATAACTTGGGACACTAAAGAGACCTTTCTACTGACTCTGAAAAACACCAGAAGAAAGATGCCTAGGGTTCCTCATTATTCCAGTTCTGTTCGTCATATGGCTGTGAAACTTGCTCAGTTTATGTCTGAGCTGTTGAATGTGTTTAATTTAATACAAATATTTACACATGTTAAGAAATTTGCTGGAATTTAAAGCAGTTGAGAATGTTTCTTTTTCTGCTGAACATATAAACCTTGAAACTGACACTATTGTCAGAGCTGCTCTTAGAGAAAATTCTGACCAATCAGAATCAAGCATTCAACAGCACTGTGGTATACGATATATGGTATATGGTATATGGTATTTTGCCACTCAAACAGATCTGACCAAAAAGAATCCCATGGATAAATGTGCATTATATGAGATTAAGCAAACTCATTCAAGACAGCCCCACATGGTCGCTGAACCATAAAATACTACTTCTATGTTTTGATCTCTCCTAAGAGTGGTTTGAATAAAATCAAAATAGCTTATTATACAAAAAATCTGATTCCCTCCTTTTGCACATCAGCACACATTAAGAAGCTCTAAATTGCACTGAGCCTTGAGTGGAACTATTTGGGTTTTCTTTCAAATTAGCCTAAAGAACCCAGACACAAAATAAGTACAACAGAAGGCTGTTGTATTAAGTCAGCAAAAGCTAAATGAGCTCTAAATGTCTGTGTCGGAATTTGTTATGCATGTTTATTAACTGTTGCTGCAATCATTAGTGAAAGAAATAATATAATCTCCATGGTGTTTTAATGATAGACTAAAATTATGAAAATGTGGTTACTTGAACAATTCACATATGATCTGCAAGGTTAAACACAGACAAGTTGAGAAATTATAGCTATATAATAGACATAGAGATGGGAAATCAGGCCCAGAGAGGATGTCAGTATCTGATCCTCCACCAGACCGTTACAAATGCAATTCATTTGCATTTCATTCATCTGCACATATATCAGGTTGGGAAAAGGGGTCTTAAAAAGCTTCAATGCATAGTCTCATTAATCAACCTCAACTCTACACAATATGCTGGTAGGTATCCCATAGGAAATTAATTCTACTTCCCTCAAATGCGTCTATGTATAAGCATAAGCTTTAAACTATCGTTCTCCTTTCATCTCCCTGTTTATTCAGCTCTTTAACTGTGGTGTTTAATCATCCTCAGAGTTGTAGGCCATGATTTATTATTCAGTGTGCATCCTAATATTAAGACTCAAAGCTTATTAGGGTAAAATTTCTTGGAGTAATATCTCTGAAGAGTTTCAAAATATGTGCATGGTGTTATGATGGATACAGGATGTCTTGGCATGTATAATAGCAGCAGCAGTGCACATGCTAAACTCATTAGCTGTCATCAGCATTACATTATCTGTGATTATGTTTGCATGCTTGTAAAAATAAATGAATAAAAAAATAAATACATAAATCAATAAAACATTGAACTAGTGGTTTAAGCTTTAGTCACAGATGGCCATATTCAGAGTTGAGCTAAGTATACACAGTTAGGATTTAATACTGAAATTAAGTGCTATCCAGAGTTATGCACACACAGTTGAGTTTGCCTAAACAGAGGCATGTCTCAGATAAGCGGGACTCTGGGCTATGTTCCGTGTGCAAATCCAGCTTGAGAAAGAAGCAGTATTAAGTCCAGCGCCATAGTTTAAAGCTGAAATGTTTGTGTTGGGCTGAAAACACTCAAAAACAATGGAATGAAATTTGCCCCACACACACATATGACAGTATTAATTAATTAATAATATAATCCACAAAACGGGTCCACTTTTTTTTACTCAGAGCACATTAGAGGAGATCTGTGACAGAGGCCCCTCCACTGGCCGGGACAGCACAGCTATATAATGCCTTACAACACACACACACACACACACACACACACACACACTCCTGGGCTGCACATTTGGTTCCGCGCTACTCCTTTATTCTCATACACGCATACATTTTCATTTCATCGCTCTTTCCCGCTAATCACGCTCTCAATAACTCCACGCACACACCAGATAAGGTTTATCACAACATCTTTATTACTTATCTGCATATTTGTTAGTCATTTGCCGCTTTTCCACCGCAGGAACTTTCCCCAGGAACTAGGGACTTTAATCAGTGTGTTTAGACCAGGGTCTAAATTAAGTTCCATGTAAAATATTTAGACCTCGCAAAGTCGCTACTCGGGAGGTGGTACTTTTTCAAAAGCCAGGGACTTGGGCATTGAACATGCTGATTGGTTGAGTGCACACAGCATTTTTTTCACCCACCATTCTTAAAAGTCTATTGTGAAGCATACAGTAATAGTTGTTTATTGCGATTCGAATCAACACAATGAAGTTTCTTAAAAAATACGATTATGAGGTCCAGGTCTGATTAAGTACTTATGCTGAGGACAAAATACAGCAGGAACTGGAAACGGTGACCCGCAATGGAAAAAGTACACTTAAAAATCTAAAATTGGTTAAGCGTGCTGTGCATTGTTCACACAGTAAACCAGAGAGAAGTGCAGAGAGAAGCTCATGCGCACGCATGTTTGTCACAGTCATCTCAGCAATAGCTGATAAAATCCGTTTGCTTACATTAAGTCTAGCATTATGAGCATTCTGAATTCGCTTTACTACCACTGCTCATCTCTTTTCCAGTGTTTTCTCAATTACCTTTTGAGAAAAGCAATACATCACAATCAACAGCAGCACAGCTTGAATCTCCTCCATGCTTGTTGTTGCAGTGTCATTATTAGATTTCAGAAAATAGCCTGTCCATTTTAAAAACACGACGATTTAAAAAAAAAAAAAAGTCTTTCCATGAACAGGAATCGAACGCAGGCCACAGCGGTGAGAACGCCGCATCCTAACCACTAGAAAACCAGTTTGGTTGCAGCAAACTCTTTTGCTACTGTTCAAAGGTTTGATTTCCAATCATGGCCTGCTACATGTTTTTATGAGCTGAGCAAACATTTTACATTATTACATCATTCAAATCAGCTTACTTTGTGTTAATAATCAGTTTGATTGTAGCATACTTCGAGGCTTCATATCCTCGCCAAGGGCTTGTCACGCACAGTCATATGTCACCAGTCTACTATGCCTAATCTTCATGGTACTTTAGACCACAATGTAAACACAGACAACAAAGGTCTGGAGGAACCTAATGGTCCCTAGAAAAAAGTTCCTGGGATTAATTGTTCTGGGTCATTTCGGTGGAAAAGCGGCTATAGTTTTTTTTTTTGGGGTGTGTATTATCCATCATGTTGCGTCTTCCGGGTCTGGTCCACTGAGGGTACGACAAGTGTGAGGGGCTAAACGCAGGTGGAGGATCAGGAATCCTTTATCCTTTGTGTGTACACATATATATATATATATATATATATATATATATATATATATATATATATATATATATATATATATATATATATATATATATATATATATATATATATTTCCCATCCACTATTTTTGTAAATATTTCTGGCACAATTTGGGACTGTTTGGAACTGACTCTGTAAATGAAACATTGCACAGACGTGCTATTGTGGCTAAGCCATCATTTCTTATACGGAGAGCCTCTAACAACAAGATCTTAATCACACATATTGCTTATATCAAGGACCATTTTTTTATGAATTAACTTAAAAAGAGCTGTAAGTGTAGAGGATGAAAGCTCAGTCAGATCATCCTTCGGAGCATCAGCATGTTTTATTTACAGGAGAGTGCTTCGAATGAAGAAAAAACATTGGTATTTTATTATTAATGTAACGACTTGAAATAATGAATAAAAGCATGATAAAAGAGCCTACATCTCACTCACACATTATGAATTCATGACCTCAATTTAGTATTTCGTGTTTACATTAAGTTAAGTGTGTTCAATTAACTGTCAGAGCACGTATATAAATAACAAAATGCAAAATAATTGGATGTGCTGGATCAAGTGCTATTTTATTATAAGCTTACTAATAATGATTGTGTAAGCCATTTTGTTCAGTTAACCAAATGTGCAGGGACCAGTGTGGCAATTCATGCATATTGGTAAAAAAATTAAAAATCATATTAGATGTTTAATTTAAAGCTTGCCATCGTCTCATTTATATCATCATATTAGTCATTTTTAAAAAAAATTCTGTTGCTTTTATGCTACATTTGATCACATTTGACAACAAAGGAAAAAAAAAACAACAAAAAACAATGTTTCTTTGTTCTCTCCAAAACCTTGTCACGGACGCTTCTACTCAAGAAATATCTGGCAACCTTGGAGGTGTGAATCACATACAGTTAATTTGAATAATACAAATGGTACCCCTAGAAAATTAACTTAATCAGCTGCCTAACCCATCTCTGAATAAGAGTAACTTTCATGTAAATATTAAAATAACATTTAATAACATTCTCCAATTCCACTGTCTGATGGTATGATCTCGAAATTGCAAGGAATGAGTCAAAATATATGAAAAATATATGACTATGTTCATACATATAATAATTATCTCACATTTCTTAGAATTCCTATAAATATTGCTGTGAATATTTTTGGTCGAACCGACCTTAAAAATATTAGAAATTACGTTACATGAAAAAGAACTGTATTTGAACATTTAAGAAGGGATGGATGGTATAAATGCACTTTCTGTCTTTTAATGAGTGTGTTCCTATGTGTATGTGTAACACTTTTATGGCAATGATAAAAAAAACCTTTTGCTACTTAACTATAATGTTTCCATTTAGCTGTGTAGAATTTATTGAGTTACTGATAGATAATAAGTATTTTTCACTCTCCCGTTCAAAACTGTGACCAGTCATCTGCATATAACCTAATCAATAATCTCAGTCATTCTTATGGTCATAACGCAAAACCTTCAAATTAATGTCAAGTTATCATATACTATCATATCTACCAATTCCACAGATATAAGTAAGTCATAAAACTGTCAGCTCCTTTTGTACAATTTCTGCAGATGTTAATAAAGCAGATCTGGTGTTATTTGTATGTCTAATGATGTCTGCATATAGTCATTGTCCATGAGTCAGGCCAATACTGTAGACCTTCCATAGAAAAGCACTGAGGCAAGGGATTAAAAAGGCAAAAATCCATATTCTCTCCCTCCTGATAACCTTGCTTCTCCTGCTTGCATGCAAAGCAGTTCATAGAGAGGTAGAGGGAGGGAAAGGTTTAACAGGCAAAAAAAGACAAAAAGGGGAAACATGGGGATTCAACTGATATTCATGATAAGATGGCTCCCTGCCTCCTGCATGCTGAGGACACAGTCTGCATAAATGTAAACCTTTAAATAGCTTACCTTGGGTGTGGTGGGCATACGGCACCACGTAGCATTACACTCTGAGGAAAGATAAGGATTGGTCCCAAAAACCTAATCTCAGCCTGCAGTACTGTGCATAGTGTAAGTCATTTGTAAAAAGGGTTGTTGTGTGTGGTTTTTTTTTTTTAATAAATAAATAAATAAATAATGCCCATGCCTTCTTGTCTATCAACAAAGTATACTGCAATGGCGGGAAAACAAGATCATGCAAATGTAGCAGAGGCAGGCTAACAAGGTATAGGAAATGGGAAGCACTCATTTCTCTTCCATTAAAATACCCTGCAGTCACATCCTGTGTCTGGGTACAATAAAAAAAAATGTTGGTATTGAAACAGTCTGGTTATTAGATTCAGCGGCCTTATATTCACACGCGTAGCTGAGCAAATGCCAACTGTTTGTGAGGAGACAGTTGTGGCCCAGGCTGGTTATACACTTTGGATAACATGCTGTTGATTTGTAATTTCACAGTGACATTGGACAGGCCACGACGCTGTCACTGACTCCATCACCGGCCCCGGCTGATTGACAGCCACGCTGAATTCATACCCGCACTGCTCGGTTTCAATTACTCAATAAACACATTGCTTTCGGTTTAAGTTGTCAGGCCTTTGCTGGAGTGCCACTGATAAGCCATCTTCTTCCTGATGCTAAACTCTGATGGGACTCACTGAGTAGACCTGTGGAAAAAAAAACATTCGAAATGGTTTTTGTTCCCTGAAGGCATAACTCAGAATGGAAAACAGTCCAGGTGTTTGGCTGTATCCTGTGGAACTGTGTGACAGTGACAGGGAAAAAAATAATAAGAGAACAAATTGCTCTAAGTCTTGGTAAAAGTCATCCCATATACAATGTATGCAAGCAGATTAATGAGAGGGGTCTGGCTGCAGGCAGGCACTCTCGATGGATGTTTATTCAACTATTGCAGTATATATCCCTGGAGTGACATTCCACTGTTGTTCCTGGAACATCTCATGCCAGCCTCGTGTACGTGCTGCCATGACATCATCTCTTTTATGTTGAGAAAACAGTTACATATGAGACATTTGTATGCACAGGTTTTAATATTTGTCTATTGTATATAAGATGAGATAAGGTAAAACTCTGTTGATCCTAAAGACTTATTTTCGCCAATTTGCTCAAGATAATTCAATTTAATTCAATTGTATTTGTATAGCAATTTTAACAATGGACATTGTCAAAGTAGCTTTACCCATCTGTATATAAGATAGGGGGCACAGTGGCTTAGTGGCTTAGTGGTTAGCATGCTTGCCTCGCACCTCTGGGGTTGGTGGTTTGAATTCTGCCTCTGCCCTGTGTGCACAGAGCTTGTATGCTCTTCCTGTGCTTTACAGGCTTCCTCCGGGTACTCCAGTTTCCTCCCCCAGTCCAGAGACATGCTGAAATAAGCCTGTAACTTGATTGGCATCCCTACATTGTCTGTAGTGTGTGAGTGTATGTGCGGGTCCAGGGTGTCCCTTACTTTGTGCTCTGAGTCCCCTGGGATAAGAGGTATGGAAAATGGATGGATGGATATAAATAAATGGTGCACTTATATAGCGCTTTTATCCAAAGCACTTTACACTGTGACTCATTCACCCATTCACACACACACTCACACACCAATGGTAGCAGAGCTGCCACGCAAGGCGCTAACTTGCCATCGGGAGCAACTTGGGGTTCAGTGTCTTGCCCAAGGACACTTCGGCATGTGGAGTCACGTGGGCCGGGAATCAAACCACCAACCCTACGATTAGTGGACAACCCGCAATACCACCTGAGTCACAGCCGCCTTATATAATATATATAACAATATAAGATATTGTTCAAAATTATCCCTAATGAACAATCAAGAGGCGACATAAATTTGGCCATTTATTGTGTGTGTGTGTGTGTGTGTGTGTGTGTGTGTATATGTATATATATATATATAATAAATGGCCAAATTTATGTGGGCACCTGTCCAATCACAGTGTGAATGTTAAACATCCCATTTTAAGACCATAGGCAATAATATAGAGTCAGTTTGCTGTCATAGCAGCCTCCACTCTTCTGGGAAGGCTTTGCACTAGATTCTGGAGCGTGAACTGTAGGGATTTGTGTTTATTCAGCCACAAGACCATTAGTGAGGTCAGGCAGCGATGGTAGGTTAGGAGGTCTGGGGTGCAGTCAGTGTTCCAGTTCATCCGAAATGTGTTTAGTGGGGTTGAGGCTCTGTGTAGGCCATACGAGTTGTTCTACACCAGACTTGGCAAACCATGTCTTCCTGGAGTACTTTGTGCATAGGGGCACCATCATGCTGGAGCAGGTTTGGGCCTCTTAGTTCCAGTGAAGGGAAATTGTAATGCTACAGCATACAAAGACATCCTAGATAATTGTGTGCTTTTGACTTTTGTGTCCAAACAGCTTGGGGAAGAACCACATATGGGTGTGATGGTCAGGTATCTACATACTTTTAACAATATAGTCTAGATAAATAGATAAATAAATATATATGAAACAATTTTTTTTTAACCATAGTGTTATTGTATGTTTTTGGCTAACAGAGAATGGAAGCTACCTGAAAATAAAATGAAGCTTAGCATTTTCTCCTGAACTGTTGTACAGAGTGGGTTTTTTTTTTTTTTTTTTTCCAGAGGTAAATTTAGCTTTGCTTTACAGAAACAGGGAGCGGTTTGGGATTATTTTTCTGTTTTTCTATAATTATGTGGTTAAAGATATATGATTCAATCATTTAAGATCAGTTCAGTGTTATTTTTGGTTACTCAGGATCTCACGATGTATACGTGACTGTCCTTTGTTTACTCATAATGTTTTTTTGGGTCAAGATGTTTTTGTCCTTGATTATGTTTTTCTCTTATCAGCCTTTGGTATGTACTTTATACGTACCCATCGGAATAAAAGACAGTTGTGTCCAGCTTACTGTATGTTTAGCCTATAGAAAGCCCAGGCTGTCTTTATGCGCACAATAAACCCTCCTTAGTTCCTGTTATTACTTCCATTAAAGCCGATATTCCAACACCATTTTTTTCTATCTTTCCTGAAGTTACAGTAATAAGACAAAAAATGCAGTATTACAGAGAATCTGGAAAGTGCAAGCGTCCATTGTCCTGAAGATTTTACCAAGCTGGAAAAATTTTTGAATGTTATAAAATACGGACACTGGAGACAAAAAAAAAAAAAGTTTTGTTAAATAACAACACAGTTTTTAATCCATTTTTATTAGCCTTAGATCAGATCATAAATATCTGTCCCTGTGAATAAGCTGAAACTATAGAAAAGATAACGTATTAGAACGAGTACCTTACTATAACGCTTTCATTTATATTACTGCTGTTACTACTGTCAGAGTCATGCTGTTATTAAAATAAAAGTAATCCACACCGTCATATCTGAGATTTCAACAGTGCTGTGGTATATATAAATGTTAATTTATATTCATTGGTTTATGCTATGTAAAACGTTCCTGATTTCTGAGCGTGGTAGCGAGTACATGCCTGCAGCCAGGCTCTAATAAGATTCATAGTATAGTCGTTTAAGAAATGGAACAGTGTAATGTCCTAGACGTTCAGATGAGTAGGAAGGCAGATTTTCTTGAGACCTCAATGCAATCAAATCAAATCTCAAGACTTGTAAGAGTCTCTAGCAAGCTAGGAATCCTTCAAAGCTGCCTGAATCCTGCTTTGCAATAAAGTGTCAGGGCGAGTTTTGCTCAACTTATAGCTCATTTTACTCCCTTGTGCTTATACTACTTCCTCTGATATCCCTGGGTAAAGTGAAATGGAATGATCCAGAAAACCATTCCGGCACCTTCAGTATCTCAGAGAGAGTAAAAATGTGCGTTTACAGCTTGCACATGTAGCATGCTAGACAACAGGAACCAAGCTTGTGAAACAATAGGTTCAATTATGTTCCGCAGGAAAAAAGTAAGAGACCAACAATGTTCTATCTTTACCATACATCATCTAAGTTTACTGTCCACAGTGCAATCTGGTGCAACACTGGCTATATTTGCATGCGAAGATATTCGCCAGTCTGTATGGATTCATTTCAGTTGCAGATTCTGAATAAATTGCTCATATGTATTCTAAAATGGACAATCTGTAAACAATCTACATTTATTTGCACGTCACCTGTAATCCAATCCAAAGTTTTGTGAACCCAGAGAGTGAGGCTTAGTGCCAATATCACCATACCAACGAGAAGCATGCGAGACCAGTCAGCATGTTCAGCTTTTTAATCACGCTGCTAGTGTTTTTTAATGAGTCTTGAATGATTTCTGTCTCAGCATAACTTCATCAAAGTGTGATTATTGAATGGACAGGGAGAAGTAGAGTTTATGACCGCAATAAAGTTACTCAGCATTTCATATTTGCCTGAGATTAAGGAGCAAGGATTCTCTGGTTGTTGAAAGTAACATAAAATGCTCCACATTTTGCATCAGTCATGATAATGCCTTTACTCATCTTTTGATGTCTTAGAATAACTGTACAAGAAATAATGGTTTTCAAGGTTTTTTTGTTTTTTTTTTCTGTGTGCAAGTTCTGCATCCTTGCTGAATATCAATATCAACAGCTGAGCCAACTTTAAGGGTCAAAATGTTAGTTTGATACCAATCCAACTTTTTTTTACCAATCATATTAAATAGAATCGAATCTGTAATATGAACTGTGTTTTCTTGAAGGGCCACTTTAAAAGAGCACATCGTGACCCAAACACACACACACACACACACACATACACACACACACAAACACAAACACACGCATAGAATGCAAGTACAGATTCTTATGAGGAAAGTAATAAGACACAAAAGGTTTGCATGGCTATTATTTAACAGATCATTTGTGTGGATATAAATTTAATCCAGACTGCCCTCAATCAGTTTTACTCTATACTGAATGAGGTGTTGATATGAATGTTGTATATTCCAATTAAGCTATCAGTTTATTATCGGATTATTGACGGATCATTAGGCTGCAGGTAAATATAGCTCGTGAGAGGTGGGAATGTGAATACTCAAAATCAAGATGATTTTAACAGTGTTGGTGTATGACCATGACCATCTAACCAAACATGTCATAACATATGCAATTATCTTACCTTCATGCCCTTATTTTGTCCCCATTATATGTAAAAATTAAAGCTAGCATTTTGGCTTGGTGAGTAGTTTAGCTAGCTGGCTAGTCCATAGCGTAATCTGATCTTGCAAACCGAAATTTGACAATGAAATCCACCAAACAAACACAAACAATACTCTATTGCAATGTTTAATGTGCGTACCATGTTATCCCAATCAATATGTCCCAGCTGATTTGTAGCAGTACCCCTCACACTACTCCCCTGAGGCTGGAGAGACATTTTTCTTTTGTAACAAATCTGAAATGTTTTTTTCTATACATGGTGAGATCTAATTGAAACTACAACCACCTCCCCAATCACTGTCATTCACAGTTCCATCACTTCCCAGTTTCAACTTTAACCCCTGCTTATGTCCATTGCTCCAGTGGTCCAAGGACGCATCTGGGAGCGCCTATTCATCTAACATGTGCAGGAGTTATCATGTGCTTCATGTTCCCTTTATGCACTCTACACCTACTCCCCTTATTGTCGGCAATGAGAATTCAAAGGGATGTAATAATGTTGCTTTCCAACTGCATTATCAAGCCTTAAGAGCCCTGATATGTTATGTGTTCATTTAAAGTTGACAGAAAGCCATTCCAGTGCATAATCACTTCTATTTTTACAAAGCTATGCATCAATTTACATATTCATCGCAGTTTTATTTTTCCTTTTCATGCTGCATATATATACACAGTCCTTCTTGGACTTGTGCCTATTTATTGATGAAATTATTTATTTATAAGCAGGAACTGTAAAAACCATTCTGGAACATACGGAATGTGCTGATGTGTGAAGTTTCATTTGAAAAGACATTTGCATGCAGATTTGTCCCGGGTGCTCTTGTGAGGGCCGGCAGGGACACAGCAGTGGAGATGAGAATCGTCTCCATCTGTGCTGGGGATGCAGAATACCTGGTGGGCGTCGCACCAGCATCACCTCTGTCTTTGAGAGTATAGAGGAAGAAAGAGCACTTAGCCACGATTCATACACAAAGCTGTTCTAAATAATGGCTGACAAATAAAGTATACAGATATAGTATGCATACGATGTGAGGTGATTGTAGAATTTCAGCCCATATTAACCAGCTATGTAGATCTCTGAAAGAAGCATAATTGTTCTGCTTTGACATTCAGTGCCTCAGGCATTCTTAAGGTTTTATTTGTAAATATCACTGATTGAAATGTATCCTGATGTTACAGCCAACTTTATCACAGAAGAAGAGAAACCAAGCTTGGGCTGCTCATGCATAAAAACTATTATATGCACTGCAAGATCAGAGGCACATATTACCTTCCTTCTAGTTCCCTTTCTTGCCTGATCCACAGTTTATTCTTCCCTTACTCATAGGTGATGCATTGCCATGAACACATAAACCCATCAGCATCAGTCAGCAGGTTTAAAGAGACTGGTCATCTTTTTGTCATATTTCTGGGTAATCTTCAGGTTCAGGCAGCACCTGGCCATAGTTATGCTTGTAAATTAGTCTAGGAACACATTTGAGATAAAATGGAAGTCATGAATTCAGTTGTAAAAGAGCATTGAAAGATGTCTCATCCGTACACAGCCACTCCCTCCCTGTACTCAGCTCTCCTCTGTCATCTTCATCCTCATCGGTCTGCATGAGAGCACCTCAACTGTGTGTGGAGGATGAAAGCATGTTCTGACAGGTGAGTTAATTGATGAGAAGCAACTCTTGCAATATCCCTCTTGCAAGAGAAAGTCAAGATCATGAAGCAACCTGCATTCAAGTGGGCCCAGTGAATATCTTTGATGAAGCTCCCCCGACATGTCAGAATGAACTTGAAGGATTCGATAAAAGCCCAGCCTGTTCTCAGCTCTCAGCTGGACTCAAAAAAGCATGTAATCAATCCTCCTGGTCTAATTTTGGAGGAGCTAGGAGGGGGTCAGCTCAAGCCCATCCTTTGAGGATTGACAGGACACATCAAGGATGCGTCCTGGTATGCCAGACTGCTCGCATTTACTCACTGTCATCCCCCTCTTCACTAGCCCTTCTCCTGCTGCATGCTGGGACTTCCCAACTGCTACTTTATCAACACAAGGCCAGGTACATCCTGGGAGATTCACGCTGAGTGTTTATCAAAGGCCATGGCTGTGGCATAGAGGGCTGAAGGATCAGAGGAACCCCAGAGAAGGGAATCAGTATGACCATCTGTGGGGGCACTCCACCCTGCCACATCAAAGACCAAGGTACCAGGCAGCAAGCATGAAATCTTGTCAAAAGGAAAACTTTAATAGCCTAGCACAGCATGGCTTTGGGTGACTGTTGGGTCCTTTTAGTAAATTCCGTGCTGTTATAATGACACTGTGGATATCAGTAAGAGAGGACATTCATTAGTGCGCAACAGGGAGATAACTTGAAATGTGATGTTGGAGAGCAAAGATGTTTTTGCTTCAGGGTAAGACAATGATTAACTAAGAGCTAGTACATCTTATCATACGCTGTCTGACCTAATCTGCGAGAGCTACGCAGCTGCATTAAGATTCCACAAGATGAACTGTGTTCTGCTTGCCATTGAATGCAAAACCAAAAGTCATAGCAATAAGGTTATTAAAATAAAACAAGCCGTTTCTTGATGGTCTCTTAGAATAACAATTCTATTGCACAAGGCCTGGAATGAGATTGTTATCCTACTTTAAATCAGACTGAACTTTTCCACCTGCCTATCTGGCATCAATATGCAAAACACATCTGACTATTCTCGAGTCAAGCCATAAACTCCAGACATCAGTTAGCAGTATCAGTCCAGGAATGAGACAGACATGCAATTATACGCAGGGGGGAAGAAAGATCAGAACTTAACCTTATATGGCCTATATTTGTCTTTTTTGCCAATTAAATTTCCCCAGGATGTCTTTAGACAATTCCTGTAATAGCAATTATCACTGGCATTTAAACCGCTTCAAGGACCGGTTTTTGACTGAGCTTTTCATAATACGGTGCTTTCAAGTATAGTGTCTTTTATTTATGTCTGTGAAAACAAAACGAGACTCAAAAGGCAAAAAGGATTAGTGTGTTGCTGTGCATTGCACCAAAAAGAAACTTGCTGCCTGTGGAGAATTATTCTTCTCACAGAATCCCAGAGTTAATACTTCTGACTACAACGGTCTGTGCTAAAATTAGACAATGCTGACCGACGCACTTTATAGGGAAGCTCTCATCATTTCAGTTAAGGCTTCACCTGTAGGCAGCCCCACAGCACAGCAGTCTGGCTCCACCATTTTGTTATTGCTAGAAAACTGCATTGTGGTCAACAGTAATGTTCTCATTACCATTCTTGTAGCCAGGAAGTAATTTTAGGGGAATTATGTTATATAAAATCCCTGTCAGATCTTTGACACACTCAGGTATTTTGAGCGGATGATGCAAAGTATTGTAGTAGAAGTGTGTCAATGACATTTAAAAACAAAACAAAAACAAAAAAAACAAACATTTAAAACAGATCCACCCTTCTATTTTTCCTTCTGCTCCAGTGCTCCAGTACTTCATCTGTCATCATCTGTCACCTCAGTCTCTATGCTCAGAGTGTAGCTAGCTGACTGTAGCTTTCAAACAGAGACTATTGTCATTTTTCAAAGAAAATTTCACATCTGTACTGTTTACATACATGTTAAAACACACTTGCCTCAACACCATTTAGAGTATTCTATGGCATTTTGCTAGCATTACTATACCATACTTTTATAAATGGCTGCATATTAAACCCCACTGATGATATGTATAGGCACAGCCTTGCACATCACAGTGCTATAACAACCCTTAGTTCTGAATAAAGTTAAATGCAGGGGGGGGGCAAAGATCTAGATGTATTTTAAGCATAAATAAATGACTATAAGATTAATATCAGAGAATCATTCAATCATAATCTTAACTAGAGCTGCATTGATACTGGTGCTACTGGTATCAACTACTGGCCCTATACTACTGGCACTTTTACATGTACTTGTAAAAATTGCTCTAATACCGACATGTGACGTAAGCCTCATGCATGTTGTTGCGTTAAAGACTAACAACATTAAATGGCAGGGATCTGGAAAATATCAAGTGAAGGTACTACAGCATTTTCCTACAATACAGGTAACCTGATAACACATCTAATAAACAGCATCTTTAAAAGCAAAAGTGCAAGGCCAGTTGACCTGAGCATGTCAAGCATTATCAGTGAGCTTGATTATTATAAACGAACTCAAGGTCCTGTGAAATGCATGCAAGCAAAGGTATTGGCAAGCGTGGAGCAGTGAAGCAAGCGTACAGAGAAATTGTCACATGAGAGCACTTCAGTTCAGCGAGCACTGAGCACTGAGAAGGGTCTGCACACTGCAGTGATACTGAACTGTGCACTCCAGTCGAGCCCCTTATTCAGACTGTACAGGATTTCCCTTGAGTTTTTTGTGATTGTTACGGCCAAAAATGCTTCATTTTGCTGCAGCTTTTCTCAAAATTTGCGAGTGTTTTGTTATTTTTTGCCGAAAACTACTTGTAATGGAGAAATCACAATTGCACGAAATTGTTTTGTCTTTCACAGTGATATCTGTTGGTAAATGAGACCTTTTAGCTGTACTCATGTTCAACGAACATGAAGTGAAGAGCTCTTTGACTGAATGCGCGTTGAGATGATGTGACATGAAGCATCTTGGCCCAAATCTACAGAAAATCTGCTGTAATTTTGAAAAATTGCAAGCTCCTCTGAATATTGCAGAGTTTGCTTGATTTTGTGCTCCTGTGTTCGCAAAATCCTGCAGGGACTCTCTATTAAAGATTATAGTAAAGATACTGTTTAAATGTCGCATCATCTTAGCCATAAACCCCAACATGAAGAGTTCATTTCTAGCAGCATACAGCAGCAGCCGTCATAAACAGAGTTTAGTAAAATGTTCCAACTGAGTAGGTCACTCATTTTGGTATCAGTATTGGTATCGAGTACCAAATAAAATTGACTCATACTCGTAGTGAAAAAACAGTATCAATGCATTCTAACAGTAACCTTAACCTTTATGATTATGTAAAGGGGTATTTGGGGTTCAATTCAGCCTCTAACAGTTTTCTTCAATTATACTAAAAGAGCAACTGCAAGAAAGATCCACTTTCGAAAGGCTGAAAATGTACACGCTAACTTGATTATGGAAGGCAAAGTGAGTGGGATAGAACAGGATAGCTACGCAATGGGCTTGCTGCTTCACAAGGATCCCATAGCTCCACAAAGAAATAAAATCAGTGGTAGAAATGACTCCTGCTACAAATCCCCAGCAAATTGAAACCACAGGGCTCTTTCTTCAGCTACAGGGTTTACGGGTTTACAGGGTTCGAGCTGTGTTTATTTTAAAAGGTGTAAAGCACAAACTATCATGACGACATAAGCAAACACGCCATGCATAGGACAGTGGTTTCAGTGGTTTATTTATTTTTTTGTGAGCTGCTTTGGCCTTGAACTGATGTAAGGTATTTTCAGTAATATCCGCTGCACTTCTCCCCAGCTTCCACTTTACAAGAACCAATGCCGTTAAATAAAAAGCTATGGCGGCCCACAGGACTAGAATGTTTAAAGAGTGTGAGGATTTAACTCGGGTGGAACTATCCCAGTGAGGGTGGTTACACTGGAAAACGGATGAGAAGCAATTCAAGTCCGAGTGGCTCGCTCCTTTCAACAAGGAGCAACTGGCGAGAAGGAGAGTGACCAGGGAAAGAGGCAGTGATTTCATCTTCAGCAAAAGTCTTGTCATATGTCACTATCTATTCTCATTTAATTGGGCCAGAGAGTTGGCATTGTTCTGTCTCAGAATGTCCTCGAAATCCAGTGTGCTCCAGTCAGCCCCAGAGGTGACCTGCCTCCCAGTCAGTCAATTAACAGCCCTACAGTCTAAGCCTTCCTGCACACCAGCCAGACCATGGGGGGAAAAAATTGAACAATCCAGGTCTAAACTGATTTTTGGGCAGGAACACACAGTGCCCATTTTTCCAAGGTGATGTACTTTGGGTTCATATCCTATGTAGGAATGCATGAGGCAGAAAAATTGTAGCATAAATCTGGCGCAGTATTCCCCACCTCCAAAATGTGTTATGAAGAGTTGTGATGAATTAAGAGAGAAGGAGAGGTAACGCGCTTGCTCAGCTCTTTCCATGCGGTTTGGTTAAGGGGACTGTGCAAGAGAACCACTGATGTATAACCAGGACCTTGCATTTAATTAAGCATGCCTCCTCCACTTTTTTCCTGCAAGTGTGCATAATCATTTCATACACTGCGATATCATCTGCTTAATGCACTATTTTACCATACTGTTAAACCCGGGTAATAAATCTCATCTAGCTTTCTTTTAATAGATGCAGACTGAATAATGTGTGCATTATATCAGTGGCTGAACCCTGATTTTATTTATTTATTTGTTTGTTTATTTATTTATTTACCACATCGAGAGAAAAGTCTTCACTGTGATCAGGTCATTCACTCCCACAGGAAAACATCTATATGCCCCTCAGTGCTCCTGAGTTAATTTTTGTTTCAGTTCATTTTGCATCAGATCATGCAGGTGATTCACTTCATACATCTCTACATGTGCTGTATTAACTCACCCCAGCATATGAATATGAATAAATGAAAACTAGTGGGATGTTTGGGATGTGGGCTATACGAATCTGTTAGTTATTAAAGCCTTTGGCAAAAATATCTGGAAACAGGAATAAGTGTCCAAAGTGGTGTAACAGAAAAGCATTCACCTTATCATCCGGAGATTCGGAAATTCGACTCCAGACGATGGCCATGAGTCAAGGGAGCAAAAATGCCCCCTGGATGGAAGAGGTGATGTTACTCTCTCCCCTGTCAATCACAGTCAGACAAGCCAATTGTGGGCATCTGTGAGCTCATATATGCCGAAGAGGGCAGATAGCACTTTCAGTTACGCTGCCCTGTAATGTAGCATGCAGAGGATGGCTTCACATGTTTTGCAGAGAGGAACATATATCAATTATATGACCATATGATAAGAAAGAGCTGTCAGGTGAGTGATAAGAGCTGGCACTGACAAGGGATTGTGATGTGTTACCATCTCAAAGTTGATTATTTTTCAATAATAAAGTTTTCTTCCTCTTATACCAAAGCAATTAGCCAATGAACATCAGCAAACCAAGTTATTTCCTGTTATCACTTACATTACAGCAGCTATAAATATTTGTTCCCTCAGCAGCCTTCATTTTTTCACTCTCCATACAGAAGTTCTCATAGTTGTTTGTTTTGTTTGTTTGTTTTTTAAGATTGTTGTGCCCAAAAATGCTCGATTTTGCTATGGCTTTTTTTTCTTCAAAATTTATGATAACATTTGCCATTTGAATTTTTTGTCCTTTTTTTTTTTTGCAGAAAACTACTTGAATTTGCAAAATTGCCATTGCATGGAATTGTTTTACATGGTCTCTTGCAGCGATGTTTACTGGTAAATGAGGACTTTTAGCTGTACTAAAGTTTGATGCACGTGAATCGGACAGGGCTTTGGCTGAGTGCGCATTTCCTTAAAGAAAATGCTATATCAATTATCCATTTCCATCCATCCATCCATCAGTTTTCTGTACCGCTTATCCTAACGCTTATCCACAGGGACATGCGGAGCCTGGACCCTATCCCAGGGGACTTGGGGCACAAGGTGTGGTGCACTCTGGATGCGGTGTCAACCCATCGCAGGGCACAATCGCACATATGTTCACACACTAGGGACAATTTAGAGACACTAATCAGCCTACAGCACACGTCTTTGGACTGGTGGAGGAAACGCCCAAAGCTCGGAGAGAACACGCAAACTTGCCGCATGTTATTGAGATTAAGCTTTGTTTAATAAAACCAAGCTTTTTTGATCCACTTCTTATTAGGCTATGGTTATATGGACTTATATGGCCATGCAAATCCCTGTGTATAACTTGTTACTACAGAAACACTAAAATACCTGAATGAATGCACTAATATAAACGTGACTTGCCGTGTAGCTGGAACTACCATCACAGCTATATGTTAGCATAGCTTCTAAGACAGATCAAAAGCTTTGGCAAAAGTCAGTAAATGATCATATTTCTGTTTATTCTTAAACACATATGACTTAATGCTGCCATTGAATGTACTCTATTATTCTCTGTTTCGCTTAACAAATATGCGGGAAACATCCTTCACCTTGTTATGGAAATCACAGATTAGATACAAAAGCCTGACAGTGGCAGTAATCAAGCACAGAAATTCTATTTTCATTCTTTCTCCCAAGGTCTCTGTTCATTATTTGGCTCTTCTGCTTCTTTTTTTTTTTTTTTTCTTGCCTGGCATGACTTTACATATTAAGCAGGGCCATGGATGCAATGGCCCACAATCTTTAAAATATTCCACAAAAGTGCCGGAGGATTTGTTAATTACCGTTCTGACATCTGTCCTCTGCGTAGGAAGGAATTATCAGAGAACAACAGCCATATTCTCCTCTCCACCTGACTAACACTGATGACAGCAGATGTCAAAACAGGCTCCATTAATATTAATGATCTTGAGGTTAAAATGGAAATCTTGTGTGCGTCTCTGGCCGGATTTGTTTAAAAATGTATTTGGCTGCTTGTCATTTGAAATATGCTGATTATGCCAAATATTCTGCAAAATGCTTTGCAAAATTGCTAACGAAATGTTTTGGACTAATTGAGTGAATTATTAGATGAGCCATGAGCATAGATAGTAAGGACAGTAATTAATGTAAAAAAAAAAAAAAAAATATATATATATATATATATATATATATACGTATATATTTAAATAAGGTTAAAAAGTACGTCATTGAATATAAAAAGAAGCATTATGAAAAACATGGTGGATGATTCCTGCCTAAAAGACTATCATGGCATTGATGAATGAAGTAATTATATTTTCACAATGCCAGCTGCAGGAACAGCTAAGTGCACAGAAGCTTGTCTTTATAATATCGATGACAGTTGAGATATTAGCCAACAAACTGGACTGATGGACTGACTATTGGAATTCTATTCAAACATTGTATACATTTCCTTCAGGAAGTACTGAAAAAACACATGAACATTGTATAATAACCTGCATATAAACCTCTAGCAACATGGCATGTTTGAAAATCATATACAACTTTCTGAAAGGTTTCTTTCATTCCTTCAGATTTTGAACAATAAACATGCAGGACAAAGACACTGTAGCCCATTCTGTGAGATTCTATTAATATGATTGGTATATTCATTTTCCAGGCAGCATCATAAAACACACTTTAACAAGATCCCTGTTTTTGTGGTATAATGAATATTTCAACCCCAGTGTGCCCCTCTTATAATTCACGTTACTGCCATTGGAGTGCTTTATCGCTTATAGAGAAAGAAGGGAAGATAGACAGAGGAGTGGTTAAAAAAAAAGAGCAAGAAAGAGAAAGGAAATAGGAGGGAGAAGATGCGGCAGAGAAAAAGCAAAGAGAGATAAATGGGAAGCAGAGGCTAAGAGAGAAAGGGAAAGAGACAGGGATGAGGATGAAAAAGCAAAGAAAAGTAGAAGAGGAAAAAGAAAAGAGAGAGTTTGAGAGTGGGAAAGAAAAATGTGAGTGGAAAGAGAGATAGAACTGATGCAAAAAAAGGAAAGCTAAGAGGACGATATGGACGCACTAATCCTATACTGGACAACAGTAACAGCAATTATACTGAAGGGTAATACTGAAATCTGCTTCCCTAGAGGGAGGAGTGGAAAAGAGAAACAGCAGAAGGCATAGAAAGCAGGGGAGGAACATATGGAATTGGGAAGTGAAGGTAAAAGTAGAAGTAGAAAAGATAGAGAGAGTTGGGCAGAGAGAGAGACTTTTTTTTACTTTTATGGTTCCTTTAATTCATCAATTTCTCTTATTTACATATTTACATGTTTTAAAAACCCTCAGACCCCACCTCACACCCTCACACCTAAAATTAAATCCAAATAGCCCCATCAGTCTTATCTTCATTCCATTTGAAATAAATCCATAAGAAAAGCATAGTCTGGTTTAGAGTGTCTTCGATGCTGCTGATGTATGCTGAAGAGTCTGTATCGTCTGCGTGGTGAGAGTACTCTTGGATTGTTATTTCTTGTGGAATTTTGTGCTGACTTAACAATTTTTCCTTATCAGGGAAGTAGCTGGAGAGTGAAACGTTCCGTTTTTTTTTTTGGTAAAAAGTGGTTTATCTGTGCTGTGGTATACAGAACCTCAGGCTGTTGGTGTGCGGTTTCTGAACTGTCAAATAATGTCAGTTTGTCTGATTCGATCTCTCCATCCTCCATATGCGTGAGATCTCCTCCTGTAGCGCCTTCACTCTCCATCACTGTAGTGTGCCGTGCCTCTTCTTCAATGTGTTCTTCTGGTGCTCTTGTATGGGCTCAGGATCATCCTCAGTGTAGACATTAGGGACAGGGTCACTGTCAGTGGCGATGGCGGTATCGTGTTTGGCACTAAAGCTATTTTCTGTGTACGTGTCAGTGTTAGCATCGGTGCAGATGTTGGTGTTATTCCTGGGTGCTGTGTTTGTCTCAGTGCTGCTGTTGTGTTCGTCACTGACCTCCTGTAGCTCTGGCTCCGGTGTGTTGCTGCTCTGCTAGTCATTTGCTCCAGGCCCTGATTCTCCGGTGTTCTCCCACTGGCTTTCCCCACGCTGATGCTGCCGTAACCCGGCCGAGTCGCCCCCAGAGCTCCCCGGCTGCACAGCTCTGCGTGAGCAGATCAGCCTTTTATTCCCAATATCCCCACACTCAAAACATCTCGGGCGTTCGGTGGTGGAAAAGACAGTGTAATGGCTGTCGCCGTCTTTGCACTTGAAATTTACATTGTGTATTGTCACGATTGTTTAGAAACATGAACACTTGTCTGTGGAATGACAGGACGTGTTTGACTGCAGAGTTCTTACAGCAAAGCGGAATGGTTGAGGCTGGCAAACTTTCCGAAGCAGGCCAGCTATTTCATGATCAGCTCATTTTTAATGAACGGGGGCACATTGGAGATGATGGCTAGTGTCGCAGGGGCAGATAGAGGGGTAACATGTATCATGACACCTCACTTATCATTTAAAATGTTCAATATTTAAATGAAAGAAAAGCAAAAACACAATCTCGCAGAAAACTTGGCAAGACACCAAACAGCTCTCATTCGCTCTACACACCACACTCACTCCTCCACCATGCATCTACAGAGAGAGAGAGAGAGAGAGAGAGAGAGAGAGAGAGAGATGGGAGAAAAAGAAAAATAGAGCGAAAAGAGGAAGGAAGTGGAACCAAACAGGGGAATGATCAAGTGAGAGATGCAAATGGAGAGAGTGCTGGGAGGTAGAGAGGAAATACAAAGGGGGCGAGAAGGAAGGTAAAAATAAAAACAAAGGAAAGAGAAACAAAGGAAAAGAAAGAGTGAATGAAGGTGAGAGAAAGGGAAGAAACATAGGGAAAAAGGTGGCAGAGTGAAAAGATGGAAAAGCAAGAGAATGGAGACAAATGAGAGAAAAGGAAGAAATATGAAATAAGTAAAAGAGAAGAATGAGAATGATGAGGGGAGCAATGGCAAAAGAAAGGAAGAAGAGGTAAAGTAAGGGAAGAGAATAAAGCGGAATGGAGGGCAAAAGATGTGTAGAAGACCTAAAGACATTAAAGTAAAACACATTCAAAGAAGAGAGAGGGGAAGGAGCAGGAGGAGAGGGGAGGAGAAAGAACAAGTAGAAGGGAAGAAAGAGGGGAAAGATAAGGACAAATGAATCTGAATAGACAAGAGAAAGAAAGAAGAAAAAGAAAATGAAGAATACAGGAAAAAGATGAAGAATGGAGAAAAGAGAGAAAGAAGAACGAATGGGGTGGAGTAGCCTACAGAAACAGAAGGGAGAAGAAATAGAGGAGAAAAAGAAGGAAGAGAAGGATGAAGGAATAGAAGAGAAAAAGAGGAAAGAGAACGAAAATAATAAGAGGAAAGAGAAGGAACAGACGGGAGAAACGTGGAAATAGAAGGAAGAAGAAATAAAGCAGAACAATTGGGGAAAGAGAAGGAGGAATAGTGAGAGGGGAAAAGGAAGAAGAGAGAGAAGCATGATACAGAAAAGAGGAGAAGGGTTCAGCTGTACACACAGCTGCCAGTCAGGCTTAACAAAGCCGTGTTTCACATGTAGAAATGTATCAGTTGGAATTACACTGCTGCAGCTGAATAAATACCTTCAGGCTTCATTTCCAGCAGCTTCTCTCCCAACCAGCTCCTATGATTTATGCTTTACAGCCTTTATCTCTCAGCCACTCTTCTCTCACTCTTCTCACACTGACGCTCTCTCCTCTGTCCACTCTTTCTGATCCATTCCCCTGTGTGTTTGTGTGTGTGTGTGTGCGTGCAAGAGAAAGAGTTGCTGATGAATTCGAATGCACTGCGTTACACATCCATCACATCATGTGTCCAAAGTTGAGCTCAGCTTCCATGCATAACTGTGACACACACCTCAATCACTCACACAACGACGCAGAGTGGACAAAGCTGCTTAAATGCCCAATCTACTATCTGTCTGTGTGTGTGTGTGTGTGTGTGTGTGTGTGTGTGTGTGTGTGTCTATACATGTGAATATACATTAGCCCACAATGTTTTTAATATAGTTACTAGAAGAGTCCACCATTCTTCTCTAACACAAACAAAATTCTCTTTTCAACTAAAAGCAGTAGGGGCAGTAACAGGCAGGACCATACATACAGCGGATATGAAAAGTCTATACACCCCTATTAAAATTGCTGGTTTATGAGATCATAAAACCAATGTAAATCCTGCAAGATCTTTCTCCTCCTTTAATGTGATACAGCAAACAAGAAAATTCAAACAATAAACAAACTGAAACATTGTAAAACAACAATAACAACAACCTGGTGTGCATACTCTTTTATATTAGGCCATGTGACTGTGTTCAGAATTATCCAAATCACATTCAAAAGTATTTATCATACACCTGTCGTCAATGAAGTGATTCTGATTAACCCCGGATGAAATCAGCTGTTTCTGTAGGATTTTTCTTGACATCCTCTTGCTTTCATCTGACTTCTGAAGCCATGGTCCGCAAAGAGGTTATAAAGCATGTATGGTATCTCATTGTAGAACCGTATAAGAGGGGTACAAAAGAATTTGCAATACATTAGTTGTACCATGGAACCGCGAAGTCCATCATCAACAAGTGGAATTAAAGTCACTCCATCACTGGTCACTCCATTCATGCGACAATAATCTCTTGTGTTCTTCACATGTCTGGGCTATGGAGTGTGTGGCTAGAAGAAAACATCCAAGCCCACCTCAATTTGTCAAACAATGTGGCAAAATGTGTTATGGTCTGATAAGACCAAGGTAGAACTTTTAAGGCATAATTCTAAATGATATGTTTTGCACAAAAACAAGACAGCTTATCACCGAAAGATCTCCATACCCACAGTGAAGCATGATGGAGGCAGCATCATGCTAGGGTGCTGTTTCTCTTCAGCTCAGACTAGGGCTGTAGTAAAGATAGAGGGAATCATGGATAGCTCCAAATACTTTATTTTAGCACAGAATCTGCAGGCTTCTATTAGACAGCCGAAGATGAAGAGAAATTTCACCTTCTAGCACAACAAAGATCCAAAGTATAAATCCAAGTCAACAAAGGAATGGCTTTAGATGATGAGGATGGATGTTTTGGAATGGCCCAGTCAGAGCCCAGAGCTAAATCCTATTGAAAACCTATGTAAAGACTGCAAGAGGGCTGTGTAAAGGCGTTCCCCTCACAACTTGATAAATCTGGAGCATTTTTGCAAGGAAGAGTGGAATAAAATTGCCAACTCTGAATGTGCTAATCTGCTAGACTCTTATCCAAGATGTGTTACAAGCAAGAGGTGCTTTAATGTAGTTTTAGTTAAGGGTTTTGCACATACAGTATATGAAAGCAGTTTATTTTAAGTTTTTCTTTTTTTCCCTTTAACTTTCTCTTTATTTATTTATTTATTTTCTTCAAAAGAATTTTCTTGGTTACTATATCACGTTAAAGGTAGAAAAAGATTCTGACATGACATCACCAAACCATGCAATTTTAATAGGGGTATGTAGACTTTTTAGGTGCACTGTATATTTCAATTTCTTAAAGAAACAAAGAAAACTGTGTCTGTTTTAATGACATACTGCTGTAAATAATAACTTATGACCATTATAAATAGTTTCCTGTACCACCTGAGCAGACCAAACCTGACGCTCATCCCTTCACAGTGGCACCTGTTGCTGTTCTAGCGTTGGCTGTTTGCAGCCTTGATCCACTTTAAGTGTCAGTAGAAATAACCACTCAACAACATTAAAGTAATATTTGTATTTTCAGGTGTGGCTAGTGGTTTTGCTATAAGTTCAACCATGAAGACTCAACCTGTTCAGAATTGTTTAGAATGTTGTCCACCCTTGACAAGCCATAACAACCGTATGAACTGTTACAGTAATTGTGTAAGAAATAAAACATGCTGTTATAGAAAGAGTGGTGTGATGAAGCCTGTCACAAAACTAGATGCTCTATTCCTCTTATGCCACAGCATCACAAATTCCCCCTATTAACACAAGCAGGCTGCTTCTGCGTTTATGTTTTTGTTTACAAAAATCACCTTAAAAAAAAAATCAAGCTTCAGCTAAAATGTAATCAGTTGTTTGTAGTGGACTCAGACTTGTGGATGCAGCTGTATGAGTATGGAGAACATAAACATGTGGAGAACATCACCTCTGAGAGGAATAATATAAACAATTAACATTAGTTCATTGTTAAATTACATATTAAATTAAAGTTTTAGAAACTGCTATACATTAGTAGTTAATTCCAGACAATTTAGGTAAAAACAAACAACAACAACAACAACAACAAAAACATCTCTTATAACTCAGGCAAGATCTAGGACGTACTCTATCTATAAAACCATAATCTGATTATCTCCTAGTGTGAAGTCCAGACTGACTGGGTCAGACAAAATCAAAGGAAGCTGCACATTTCCATTTCACATGTTGATATTATTCACCTCATGCATTTTTCCTTTTCAGAAACTCCATCTGATCATTAATGTTCTGGCCGGATTAGCATAATATCGTGGCTGGCATCTTAATTCATTCCTGCCATGTTGCACAATTAAGTACAATTAAAATTACAAACAGTTTCACTTTAAAACAACACAAATACAAGTTTTATATATGCATCAGTACAGGAGCAACCCATAAAATACATGCAGGTGATAAATATGAAAAAAAAAAATAAATAAATACACATTATAATTATTAAGGATTCCTGAATTCTGCAAGCTTGGAGCTGTGGGTTCAAAGAGCAATGCATTCTCCGAGAAAAAGTGGGACAGCTTATTACCATACTAAAAATTACCCAGCATGCAGAGGTAGACCTGACATACTATTTAGCTAAAGCTTTTCTTAGTTAATCTAGTTAATCATGATATTACAGTTCTTTTTTCCCCCTTATTAAATCTTATTAATTCTTGTTCCTGGCTTATTATTAATGTCTTTTCCACACTGCAAATGAACAAGAACAACGAATCAGAACAATCTTAAATTCAGTTACGACTCTGGCACAAAAAGAACCTTCCGTTAACTATGAACCTAAGGTCTATGCCAGGAAAGAATGATAGAGAACAGAGGCTGTTAGCAATAACAATTCCTTTTCGATGTTTCTTCTAGCACTGACATTTTTCATCCAGTGTTAAATCGTTGGCCTCTCACCTCGGCAGTGCAGGGTGTGTAAAGCCAACAGTGTGATTCATCTGTTATTGTCAACATTCTCCGCTCGTGCTGGATGGCACTCTAATCTAAAAAACAGACGCCTTTGGATTTCAATATTTAAACAGCCATCGCATTTGTATTCTATGATCTGAATGTTGAGAGGCTGACTGTAGTGAGAACATCTAACTATACACCCTACAAGTTTAATAATGCTTTAAAATGTATGGGTATTTATAGCATAATATTTACCGTATATTGGGACAGTGAGCGGGGGGAAAAATTACACCGTGAAAAACAACTACTGCACAGTGGCAACAATTTAAATGCCCACCTTGAGACCGAGCTATAAACAGGTTCCTCCCTTCTAATATACTGTGTTCATTATTTCTTTTTCTTTTCTTTAAGCTTTCAGCTCCATTTGTGGCTCCGTATCATAATACGTTAAGATCATTTATGCACATTATGCATCACAGTTTTAAATTTGAAACCAAAACCAGTTTTGTTTTGTTTTGAAAAGCTGGTTTGAATGAAAGCCTATTGTGACGTAAGTCATCACACTATCAGTACCAAAGTGTCGTACTGACCAACTCTGTTTATCAAGCAGATTTATCATCTGTGTTAGCTACACTACAAGTGAAAATATCTTGAGTGTAGTTCAATCCATCTAGTATTTCTTATTATACGGTTACGATAAACGAAATAGAAGATCATTAAACCTGTTTGAAGACAATATTGCTCATTTCAGACTTGCTGTTTTCTTTTTCTATTGGCAGATGATTTTGCTTCTTTTTAGAAATAAATGCTTACAATCAGTGAAATTATCTGTCAGTAGAGTACTATTTCTTACTATAGTGGCTTACTATTTTATGCTTGAAATAAGTACTAATCGCTTAAAATAGGTTTCATAAGCTTGTATTTGGTTGATTGTCATCTTATAATACGAAATACTACATATATCTGGCTATATTCAAGGTATTTCCACTTGCTAAGTATTTTTTTTTGCATTGTAAGGGATTGACAGAATAATGATGTATGATTAATTATGTGCAATGTTCTGTAACGTGAAACTCGACGTGTTTGAATGAAAGAAAGAAAGGCTGGAAGGTAAAATACATGCATTTAACAGTTACGAAATGAATTCCTAAATAATAAGCATCAAGTGAATAAACATAGGATAGTGATTAAACTAATGAAACTCACACTTAAGCCATTATTCTGTCTGACTGAATAACCTAATCTTTGCCTGTTATGCTGCTTAGCACTCAAAGCTTACCTGTGATTACCTGATAACAGAATCCCAGCCATGTTCAGTATAACTTCACTCTTGCTCATGTGATACTGATTAAATATTAAATGGTGAAAGATTGCAAATGTTAATAATAATAAATGAAACTACTGTATTTCTTGAGCAGTAGATTTTAGAATATTATCGTGCAATGACCCACGAGAGGTTGTGCGTTGCAGTGATTTAATTATATGCAGCTGTATTTTACATAACCTCCTGTTAAGACTGTTTGCAGATTCCATTCCAGTCATGGACCAATACTAACTCCGTCCCAACATGCACTGGCCAGGTAGCTCCATCCTTATTTGGTCAATTTTACCCTCTGACTCGAAGATGAATGTTTCTGTCTCTTTTGATGCAATATTTATTTCTTCCTCTGCAGCTCTACTCTGAAGGTTTCTCTTCCCCTGTTCCACTGTGATTTGGCTTCTACATCACATTAGCTCACTTTATTCTCCTGACAGCCAATCAGTGGACTGCACAATTCTGTCCATCTGCTTTTCTCTTTGTCTTTTTTTTTTTTTTTGCATATTTTCTTTTCATTTCCGCTCCAGATATTTTCTGTTGAGCCTCATGAGCAGGCCTACGTTCAAGTGCCTGCAGAAGTTTTCAATTGCCTTTTTTTTTCAGGCAATCACATCTTTCCAGTAATAAAGAAGTCTTTCAAATTGCTCTTCGTCAGAGTGATCAAAGCCTTTGCACAAATAAGCCCTGACTATATATCAGGCTTGGGCATTCAGTAATTCCAGGGGTTTCAGTTTCGCAACATAAAATAATAAAAATATGCAAAGACGCCCCCTTATATAAAAACTACAGGTCACCGAACATGCAGAGAATACTTTTTTCATTCCCAGGATCAGCGATGTAAGACGAAGGACAAAACAGTCACATCGGTAACTATTTTTCCGGGAGGGGGGTTTAAATCCTGTAGGTGCTAAATTAACTAGTTCTTCAAACTTTCAACTTTGCTCTTTCCGTGTAAATAAAGTTTAGTATAAAAACATAGATAATTGTGAGTTTGTTTTTTATAATGGGGCAACAGCAGAGGAAACGATACCGAGGTTAAAAAGTCTTGCATGATAGGACACATAATAGGATTGACGTAAAGTCAGTAAGACTTTGAGCTTATTTAAGTGAAACAAGCATTTCATGACAATAGTATTTGTCAAACTTGAAACCCCTGCAATCACAGACAAGTTCCTTTTTTCCCATAATTTAATTCAAAAAGTGGAACTTTCATATATTCTAGATTCATTACACATAAAGTGAAATATTTCAAGCCTTTTTTTTGGAAAACGAACTTTTCCACGATATTCTAATCTTTTGAGATTTGCCTATATAGCAGCATGATTGTAAAAGGGCATTTGGCACGAAACCCCTGTGATCATGGACAGGTATCTGAAGTTATAGCAGTATAAATGGAAAGGGTATTTGGCATGAGACCCCTGTGATGGACAGGTATCTGACGTTATAGCAGTATAAATGGAAAGGGTATTTGGCATGAGACCCCTGTGATCATGGACAGGTATCTGAAGTTATAGCAGTATAAATGGAAAGGGTATTTGGCATGAGACCCCTGTGATCATGGACAGGTATCTGAAGTTATAGCAGTATAAATGGAAAGGGTATTTGGCATGAGACCCCTGTGATCATGGACAGGTATCTGAAGTTATAGCAGAATGAATGGAAAACCCCTGTGATCACAGACACATCTGCAGCAAATGGCTTTTCTTCCCAAACTGCGCATGATCGTTGACCTATGCAGATTCTCAAAATAGGCCATGCCTACATGATGATACAATATTTGTTACGCTGTCCTGAAATCCCTGGAAAAAAGTGCCTGCCATCAGGCTTGACTAACCCTTCTTCCCACGCACACACACGCACACACACACACACACACACACACACACACACACACACATATGCCACCTCATATACACACATACAATTGGGGGGAGATGCACTAATTACAATTCACAACCTTACCTTGATGTCAACCAAGATTGAACCCTGAACAGTAGTCACTTCCAGGTAAATGAAAAAAAAAACTATGTGTGTGTGTGTGTGTGTGTGTGTGTGTGTGTGTGAGAGAGAGAGAGAGAGAGAGATAATAGTAGCTATGCTTGCATGTGACCTTAAATTACTGTATTGTGTCCAGAATTGAACATTCCCTCCAGGATTTAGTGATTTTGCGATTGCAGAAATGAATGCAAAATCAAGGAAACTCCACAATATTCGGAGGAACTTGCAAGTTTTCAAAATTACCGCAGATTTGGGCCAAGACACGTCATTTGACATCATCAGAACATGCATTCAGCCAAAACCCTCTTCGATTCATGTGTGCCGAACATGAGTACAGCTAAAAGGTCTCATCTAATTCAAGTTGTTTTCCGCAAAAAAAAAAAACACAAGAAACTCCACAAGTTGCATCATATATTTTGAAAATTTTTGGTCGCAACAATCACAAAAAAAATCTTGTACAGACTGATTTAACCTGCAATTACAGACCACATTAATGAGGCTTCTGCTAATAGCATAAACCCCAGACCTAATTTATAGTTGAGCTCTAGACCCTTTATAAGCCATCAGTGATTTCTCATGCAATGGCCCAAGCTCACCATCAATATAAAAAAAGCACAGTAATGCACCATTCCAAATTACCTGAGCCTCGGCAATTTAGTGAAAGACGAGTAAGCCGTTGCCATCTCCTCCTAATCCAGTGAAACCGCACTTAATCGACCCCAATGAAGCTTTTAAAACTTTAACAGAGTGCAAATGAGCAGCACCCATGGGAACTCTGGCAGCGACGTCTTAGAATGCCCAAGTAGCACTCTCACTAAATGAACAAGAGCCTCGGGAACTGCTTTTGCCTACTGTTGCATTTCCTAAAAGATGTGAGTATCCCAATATTTCAGCACTATTTACAGTCAATTTAAGCCTGATATAACATGAAATGCAACTGTAATTAGCAGGGCTTTGATGGCTTTCTTATTCTTCAGGCTAGTGTGCTGATTAGATATTCAGCATGGCCTCTTAATCCCTAAATGTGTGACACTAAGTACAGCTTTACTGAAGACTAGAAGACCATATTTCTCCCTTTGCTAAATAATAGTCTGCTCTTCTTTATAGCTGTTTATGACTGAGTCACGATAAGACCATTTCTGCTTTGTAGAACATTGGGGTCTCAAATTGGTGTACTACATTTGCACCAACATCTGAACTTCAGGCTATTTATAGACATCAAAAGATCCTTAACGTTCTTGCATCAGGCTGTAGATGCACCACTGGCGTTAAGTTTGCTTTCATTAGATGTCTCCTAGGTGTGAATGATTCCAGGTGACAGATGGAGAAACAAACATAAGACAGTAAAAAGAAAGCGGCTTTGTCCCTGACAATCAAATTCTACCTGTGTTTGTGGAATTCTACCTCAGGAAAGACTTGTGGCTGTTTGTGTGTTTGCTGCACTCAGAGGCCGTGGATTTCGTGCCACATAATCTGGAGTATTCGCAGTCATTTCGTCTCTGGCTGCATCAGCCCTATTCGCATTCGTCGTCTCCGCAAGATCAGCAGTAATTGATTGTGTGTTTTGCTGTTGCTGTGATTTCAGATAACCTCAAAGAGACTAAGCTCCACTCATATTCCACATTATGCTGACGCACGCACCCGTGCATACTAAAAAGTATCTCTCGATTATTTAATCATTTATAAGTCTCAACATCTATAATCATGGACCCATAGTCTTTGGCACATCTGCGATGCGCACAATCCAACCCTTATGAAGTGTTGTATGTTGTACGTTCCTCCAAAGCTGTTGAAATATTCAGTCGCAGTACTACTCATCACATGCTCACTGACCAAATCCACATTCGGGCCCCCTCTGATGAAGACAGTTGTGCCGTGGCCTCTCCTGAGTTACGCACCCTCGGGCCAGTTTGAACATATTTTAATACATGCCTGCTCACCTACCAGTGTGTTCATGTACACGAGGTTTAGGTCAGAACTCCAAAAAAAAAAAAAGAGAAGCAGAGAAGCAGGGAAGTGTGTATCAGGCTTTGAATACCAAATAACGTTGGCCCAAACACTCCACCATGCTGCCCCTGAGCTAGACTTTTTTCTCTGTTTGAATCTTTTGTTGATTCTGGGAGTGCACCGACCTGTGCTAGAAGAGCTGTTTTTGTGTGTGTATGTTTGTAGAGCACAGCACATCGGGCAAGGTGTTCTTTTTGCAGGGAAAAGGCTATGGCTATGGATTCTGTTTGTGTAAATAATATCACACATTGCATTGCGATTTCATCAAAAGATCAGAAAGTAGTAGGTGTGTGTGTGCGTGTTTGTGCGTGTACGTATGTGGTGTCTTTTCCTCTGACACTGCATTATTTTTTTTTCATAGAGGAAGCTTTTGTGTGTGTGTGTGTGTGTGTGTCTCTGTGTCTCTTTTCCAGAACGAGAGTGAGCACATTAGGAGATGGGCAGAAGATGTCTGTCATCGTTCAATGTCTATTTCATCTCTTGTTTTTTCCTCATTTCATCCCTCTATTTCACTCTATAACCCGGTAGGCTGTTTACAGAACCCTGCTTGCTGGACTGAGGTGGTTGTATCATTTTGCGAGGTTATTTCATATTATGTTAACCCAACTTTTTGGTTAACACAACATTATGCCTGGGTTGCCTTTTAGGACTGCAGCATTTGGTTTCATTTTTCTGCTGGAACCCTGATTAAAAACAACCCCAAATTTGAATCAGTTCTGTTGCCACAACATCACAGGATGCACCAAAAAAAACGACTGAGCATTCTCAACTGATAGCAAGAAGCATAGCAAACAACTGAGAGAAAATCTGTAAGTACCGTCATTACCAATAAAAAAATAATAATAATCCAGTGAGCAGGTGGTTTGAAGTTGAAAATGCCTTGGTCATGAGAAAGATTAAAGGACCAGACTGGTTTGAGCTGACAGGAAGTCTATAGTAATCACTCTTTACAACCGTGGTAAGCAGAAAAGCATCTCAGGATAAACAACAGATGGGCTAAAACCAAATCGGCTTCTACTGATGTCAGCCAAGAACAGGAATCTGAGGCTCCAGTGGTCACAGTGAATCCTGGACATTATATAGATAACATAACATCTGAAAGCATAGCTAGCTCTATAAACCAGATACCGCAACATTAATCTGTTGTATTTTTTCCTCATAAGATTGGTTAGCTGTCAAGTTACAGGTTTTCTGTCCACTTACAGCAGTGAGCATTGACTGTAATTTACCTCTGGTTACAGACAGTCCCACCAGGATTTTGTGATTTCGCAATCACAGACATTAATGCAAATGCCGCAGTATTCAAAGGAGCTTGCAATTTTTCAAAATTATCGCAGATTTCCTAAAAATCTGGGCCACAACATGCATTCAGACAAAGCCGTCTTCGAGTCGCGTGCATCGGACATGAGTACACACAAAAGGCTTCATTTACCAACCAATGTCAATGTGAAAGACTGCGTAAATCAATTTCCTGCAACTGCAAAAGCGCCAATTCAAGTAGTTCCATCCATCCATCCATCTTCAACCGCTTAATCTTTTCAGGGTCACGGGGAACCTGGAGCCTATCCCAGGGAGCATCAGGCACAAGGCGGGGTACACCCTGGACAGGGTGCAATTCAAGTAGTTGTTTGTTGTTGGTTTTTTTTTAAAAAAGCCACAGCAAGATCAAGCATTTTTGTCTGCAACAATCACAAAATACCCCTCGAAGTCGTGTATGGCCTGTACAGTACAGAAATTACTTACCTTTACCTAAGTTTGATATTTAATGTTATCTACTGTAGCTTGCATCGAACTTTAGATAACCACCAAAGTTAGCTATAGTCAGAAAGGCAGAACTAGTTTTAGCAAAAAAAAATAGCATAATTAAAAATGCAAGCTCACTAAACAGACACCCACAAGCTCACTGCTTTGTCTACCAAGGGCTTCTGAGAAGACAAATGCCCTCCTTTGGGAACAACGCACACGATGAGTAACAGTCTCTGAACAGAGCAGGAGATCAGTAGCAGCACCTGGTTTCATTTCAGTTCACTTCAACTCTGGACCTTGGTGTCGTGTCAGTGTCGTGACGCGTACGTTGTACGTTCTTTGCTCAGTAGTTTATGTATTTTTATTAGTTTACCATTTCAGACTGACTAGAGGAACCGTTATAAGCCAATTGTATTTGTTATCAAATACATTTTTGAAAAAAAACTAATTAAAAGGAACATTTTAAATAACCCAATGTTATCCTTGTGGAAATGAATTAGCACTATTGTTACATGTATCTCACGCCAGTTCTCCAAATCACTTGGATTGGACTTAATGACTGTAGATTAGTCTGTTGCCATGACAATTTATCAGCGTAATCTGAACTGTAATCCATGCTCAAACTGGAATTCACTTCAAATCTTTGGCAGGAAATGTTGGGTGCAATTTGAGACTTGCTTTGCAATCAAAACCCAGGTCTAGATAAAACTTTTGAGACAAATCTCAGAAGTTTGCCAATGCATAAAGCTATTCTCCTCTTGCTTCATTTAAATGACATTTTTCTGTAGTCAGCAGAAACTGTCAAACACTCTCTTATGCCAGTGTGTTAAAAAGTAAAAAAAAAAAAAAGAAAAGTTGTTGCTGAATGACTTTGATTTCCTCAGCTATGGCGTTAAGGCAGATTTATTTCCATATATTCAAGTGTTGATACTTGAAGATTATTATGTGTCCTTGTGAGACTTCACTTTAAATCTGAAGACAATATCTCTACATAATATGCATCTAAATTAAGAATAGATGATGTAATTGCTGTATTGTTACTCCTCTGCCAAAGTACCTTTGGCATACATTGCTGCCTAGTTGCAACTTGTCATATTTATGAAATTTAATCACTAAAGTTTTTGCTCTTCATTCCTTATGAAGGTCACAGTGTTCAGTATGTAGGTTCAGAACAAATGCGGTTAGGATCCAGAGGAGGGAGCCAGTGTACACAATACACCATTCCTTATTAACACCTCGCATCCAAATTACCAAATACTAAATATTGCTGAAAATCACCGCTGTAGTCATACCTGAGACAAACCAGATGCGTGATGTAACTTCCTCTAGCACTCATTTGCGCTCGAGTCTGAGTCAGTCATCTCACTCTCTCTTCCTTTCTCCCTGTCTCCTGCACACAATGTTTTCTGATGCTAGGCTGATGGCATATTTATGCAGCAAAATGTTAATGTCAAGAGCCAGCTACCATACTAGTCACAGCTGGAAATGCTGATCTCATTTATATATTTGTTCCTTTGCGTGCTGCTAATGTGTGCATGTGCATATGTGTGTGCCTTATACTCATATCATGAATTATAAGACTGTAACGAAAGCTTCTTCTTTTTTGTTGGATATGACTGTATCCACAGCTCTGGCAGTGAGATCTCTCACCCCAGTGATTTGGTGAGAACTGATGGCGATGGTCAGAGTGCCCAGATCATAACGATTACTATTGGAGAAGCGAAGTGGCTCACAGAGGTGCTCTGAAAGCTGATTTTTCCAAATGCAACACACAGCAGGTTCTAAATAAAAAGCAGAGGAACAAAAGAGAATGGCAAACCAACACAGAGCAGGCGAGTATTCTTCAGACTGCTCGGACACATTGATTGGACACAAGTGGAGGATCAGTCACCCACTGAGAGGCAAAAAGTGCAGAAATACAAAGCACTAAACAATCAGAGAGAGAAAGAGAGGGAACAAGAGCATAGATTATACATAATCTGAGACACACTGCCACACAATCAGGCCTAAATTAACAAAAATTAGCCAGAAATTTCCTCTGTCATAGTACCACAAGGGGGGTGTGTGTGTGTGTGTGTGTGTGTGTGTGTGTGTGTGTGCGTTCATTAATTTCAAATATCTGTCTACTATGAGTTACAGAGTAACTTTCAAAGTACAATTTTACTGACAGGAACACCCAGCTGATTAAAATGTTAAATACATTTTTGGAACAAACTATTTTCTTTGTCAAATATTTTTAACCTTCAAATAAATAAAGACTTTGATAGCAAACCGAATTTACCCATTGCTGTTAAAATGACCTCAAGTATGGTCAAATATCTCAATCTCAAATATCACTATGACTCAACTATCCATCTTCCATCTTCCTTATCTTAGACAGGGTAATGGGGAGCCTGGAGCCTATCCCAGAGAACTCGGGGCACAAGGCGGGGGACACCATGGACGGGGTGCCAACTCATCGCACGGCATAATTGCACACCAATTCATGGCAAATCCAATCAGCCTACTGTACAGCGCATATCTCTGGACTGTGAGAAGGAAACAGGAGTACCCAGAGGAAACCCCCGAAGCACAGGGAGAACATGCAAACTATACGCACACAGGGTGAGGGCGGGATTCGAACCCCCAAGCTCAGAGTTAAAAAATGAATGACTACTGACTTTTTTTCAGATCTGCTGGTTACCACAGAACATGTGTTCAGTTTCTCTGTGTGCCCTTGTCTATGTGTGTTAAACTATACATTAGGGGTGTGAATCATCACAATGTGCATCTCAATACATAGTATACTATACCAGTGGTTTTCAAAGTGGGGGCCGCAGCCCCCTTGGGGTCCGCCAGGGGGATATATTCAGAAGTCTGTATTTTTAAAGACATCTTGCAAAAGGGGGGCCTCGGTCAAATTTAATGTAATTTGGGGGGCCTTGCCCTGGAAACGTTTGGGAACCCCTGTACTATACGATACTAAAAGGAAACAAGTAACGATTCAATACACTATACTTCAGTACCGATCCGACATGATTCAATACGGGTCTGATCCTATATGATTCAGTTCGGTTAAATTTCATTCAAAAGAAAAGGGAAATGCATTGATCCTAGTTTTGACTCTATATGGAACAACAATACAAAATATTTCATCATTGTTTTTATTTTGTCTGAGAATGTGCACTACTTAACGATCTGTACTACTTTAATTCTGTGTACTATTCTCTCCCCAAATCTTTCTCTCTTTTTTTGCTGGGATTTTTCACTAAACTCTTGTGTAACTGGGTTCCAGAATATCCATCATGTGGCAAATTTTCTCAAAACTTTCAAAATGTGACAGCATTTTCTATAACACTATAGGCGTGCATGTCCTTGCGAATAAAGCAGCCAACTGGGTGAAGAGCTCTGAAAGAAACTGCTAAAGCTAGCATCTTTAGCTGCAGGTAAACTTTACCCTATGCCACCTTCATAGGTGTGTAGCAAAGCTTGTGATGCTCATGTATTTTATGGCAGTGTTGCCTATAAATTTTGCATATAGAAGTGCTTTTGTTAGGATTTCCCACTGAGCTTTTGTTGGATCTGAAGTATTATCAAACTTTTAATTTGTCCATCAAATGTCGTGTGCATCATTTCTCAATGGCAATGTCAGTTTTAGCCGTTTTTCCTTATCAGATTTAGGCTTGTAAACCGACGCGGTCGTATCAGAGACTGTTGGACCGTGTTCCAATTCAAATCATTTTGTCTTTACACTCCTGCTATACTACACATGAAAATCTGTGTGGGTGTGAGAAAAACGGTTAGCAGGGTTCACACTCAGTTTGTACAATATGTTCCAAAACATTTTCCATGACTTACATTAGAGCTGTTCATGGATGTGAATCCCAGGCTCACGTTTACCAACGTCCTTATCATTCAAGTCATTAAGACCATCACAAAAGGGCTTTAACAGTCCCTTACCTAATGACTGAAACACACTCACACACAACCCATTCCTCCTCAGGTTTTACTGGACTATTATAAATGTAGTAAACATGTTATTTTTAGAGACCGGTAGCTGATTAAATTGAAAAGAACTGTTAAGTTAAATCCCCCAATCAAAGAACCAATCCACCAAGAATGTGATTCTCCTGATAAAAATAAATAAATAAATGTAGATATGCTCTTTGGGGGTAATAGGAATTAATAGGAGTATAATATGTATATTACCATTACCATTTCTGTGATCTCAGTGATTATATATATATATATATATATATATATATATATATATATATATATTCTTCACCCCCCCCAACCCCCCACCCCCCAATTTCTAGATCTTACTAAAACTATACAAATTTCAGGGTTTTCCAGGAAAAATTAAATAAAAATAAAATAATGGTATTAACAGGCTCTCAAAAAAAAAAAACTGAGCTGCTCCTTGTGGCTGGAGTGGTACTCTCAAGGGTACACTGCTTGCACACTTTACTATGAATCTTTTACCTAAAAAAGGTGCATGTAGTGTAACTTTATATAAAACTTTGACTTAAAACATGTACATTCATGTATGTTAAATTAAATTGCTTTGAAAGGTGTACCATATCCACATTTCCAGGTGAAAGATACATACAGAAGGTACAAAGGCGACCCAGGAAAGGTAGTTACAATTTAGTAGCCTAATAAACTGAGAGAGAGAGAGAGAGAGAGAGAGAGAGAGAGAGAGAGAACTGTTCACAGAATGCCCAATATTGATCACCACACGTGCGCGCGCGCGCACCCGTGTGACCTTACCGCAGTAGGCAATCAGCAGGCTCGCGAGCAGCAGCGCAGCCCAGAAGCTCGCGCTCATTCTCGGCCACGCGACCGCGTCCTCGCGCTCAGTCCGGTGTCTGCGCGCCGCAGCCATCCGCCAGAAGCCGACTTTCTTCAGCAAAACACGAGACGGTAGAATGAATGTTTCACCAGCCTTTCCCCCTCTCTGCGGGGACGCGTCTCTCTCCGCAGGTAATTCCTAAGAAACACATGGCGGGAATGGACTCGTCACCTCAGTTCATGAGGCGAATCAAGAGAAAACGAGACCTCTCTTGGGTTTCCTCAGGTGAAGGGGAAAGAAAAAGTCTCTGAAGTGTGTCAGTGTTCAAATGTACAGATGTAAAGAGTGTGATCCCCCCAAAAAATAAAGAAATAAAACCCAGGTCAATTTAAACACCAGTTTAGACCACAAAACATGTTTGCGAGGTGAAGATGAAATCAGATGCCGCAACGTCGTTACCTAAAGCCGGCGGAAATACACCTGAGGGAGCGGGAGGACTGTGAGGAAATGGCGGTGTCGGATTTCTCAAACCCGTCTCCTCCCCAAGGATGTTTAAAAAAAAAAAAAAAACCCTCAAAAATCCCGAAAGCGAATCATTAACCGAGTCCAGAGCTGATAAGACCGGAATAAAACACCACGCCGGGATGCGCCAAGGCAATGCTCAAGCTCCTAAAGGAGAGGGAAAGTGTGTGTGTGTTTGTGTGTGTGTGTGTGTCCAAAACGCAGGAATGTAGCGCGCGCAGCGGTTCATGCGCACACTGACAGAAAAGCGCGCGAACACACGGAGAGTTTATTAAAACTTCACTTCCGCCGCCACGTTTCCGGCTCCCACTGGTGTAAAGAAAATGTTTGACGCAGTTTCGTCCTACGTTATTCCACTGAATTATTTCGTGTGTGTGTGTGTGTGTGTGTGTGTGTGTGTGTTCAGCAAATAAAGGCGCCGGGACCCCACCCTTTTTTAAATTTACTTTAAAAAGACACACACGCTAGTTAGGGATTTTGCATCTGTCTGGTTCCGAAAGTAAATTTGGTTTCGATGGTAAGTGGCATGTCAGTGCCACCAGTAGTCTACAGCAGCAGGAATCAACTAGTGGACCGTGGTCTGGATGTGGACTGAGCAAAATATTCACTCGACCAAATAGATACTTGAAAATATACTGTAGCAGAGCTTATCCTAATATTCAGTAGTGTGCAAAAGTGCACAAGCAAATAAATTCTGGAAAGCAAAGATACCTTCAAAAATAATGAAATTAAATGTTTCTGCAGTAAAACTGTAGTAAATGAAACAAAGTCAGTATTTGGTGTGAGAGCCCTTTGCTTTTTTTTTTTTTTTTTTCTTTAAATGTGCAATTAGTGCAGTTTTATAAAGAAATGGGCTGTAAGTTTTATTGAGCATCTTGCAGAAGCAGCCACAGTTCTTCTGGAGACTTTGACTGTCGCAATCGCTTCTTATTTCTGCAGCAAAACAGAATATTTGGAGACGAATGGACGGTGATGTATCAGTTTATTCTCCACACATCAAATCCTTATATGTTCAGAGTCCATAGCATTCGTCGAAAGTGGTAACATTAAGCACCATGACAAAAAAAACAAAAAAACCTTCATGTTATAAGATATAATGGTGTGTAGTAAGATGAAAACACACAGACAGTATAATTAGAGATAACATCAAATGTTTTCTGATGCACTTGCATGATGGTTATTTTCATTATTTCCCACTGGAATTCTTTTACATGGATACGTAATCCATCCTGTATTCTGCATGAAGAAAAACAGTATTGTGTTATCAGGAGAACGCTGCAAGACTTCGAGGCCTGAGGAGAGTGGCTGAACATGATGCTGAGTTTCAGCACCACAGCAGGTGGACAGCACCAAAGAACATTCACACTCTCACGTTTGTTCATTTTTCCTCAACTGCTGTTGAACACATTCTCAGTTTTTGCTGACTTTTCGAATGTAAGTTATTTCCCAGACAATATAATCACCCTTATGTTCTCAGTTATTTTGTTACATAATATTCTGAACAATGCCAGAAAGATTTTTTAAGAAGGAACAATATAAGCCTGTTTTAAAATAGAAAAACCAGTGCACGGTGTGTTTGAGAGCTCGGCTGTTTGCCAGGCACATTACTGGCACCTTGCACTAACAGCACACACTCACTGCATTAATCCTGTCCAGGAGCCCTTCATATGTTTGCATTGCATCAATAACAAATCCCTAAAGGTGGGCATGAGAGAGTCTCATATCCAATGCTGTGTGTGTGTGTGTGTGTGTGTGTGTGTGTGTGTGTGTGTGTGTGTGTGTGTGTGGTTATGGAAATTTGCCTTTGACAGACCTCTGACTTGGCAGACTTGGCAACCATTACTGTGTTGCTGTAGGATTGACTTAAATATAATTTCTTCCACAACAAGTGCCTGATAATTTTATGTGAAATAATATAATGTGCTTCCCCAAACATAACTAGACTTTTATTCATGATGATGGATTGTTGCTGGAATACTTTTTGCATGCAAGTCTTATTGAGGCATTGGTATTAATAGATTTTGGTATTTTCAGATGAGCTTTTTTTTTTTTTTTTGCTGAGTACGGTGACAGCATGAATGTTTTGGTCCTGGTGTATAATAGAGTCCCGAGGGAGATGTGACTCTGTTGATAGCATGGCATTGCAGCGAAGCAGATCTTCTTTTGTATAAATAAAATAGAGTTAGGATAATAGTTACACACCAGGTGGATGCCAGGCTGTGATTAAAAAGCTTGTAGCACGTGGTAGCTGAGTGGTTAAGGCTTTCCACATGTAACTGGATGGTTGTGAGTTCAAACATGACTGTTAATGCTGAGCAGTTTAGACTTTTGGATAAAAGCATCTTCCAAAGAATATGTCTAGCGACTCCACACTACGAGCTCTGTCCAACTTGCTGGAATTTACAACTGTATAACGTTCAGGCATTATAAATAACATCCTAAATACTAGGCAGATTATTATTACTTTCAAATGTTTATTGCACCATCTTGATGGCTCAGAATTCATGTCTCTTCACTGCAAACCTGCATCACATTTACCACAGAGAATGAACTCTGAGCATGCAGATTGTTACAAATGTACCAATCAGATGATTGTGTAATGCAATAATGCATAAAGTTAATTTCATATGGCTCGAGGTTATATTTGTTTATTATCAATGTGCTCTCTATGAGGCCTAGCTGAATGCTTTGATTTATGCAGATTGCTAATTATCTCATTACACTGTTATTCCTTGCAGTATTTTATACAGTTACTAAATGTGTAATTGTCTGTAAAATACTCTAACTTCAGCATACAGTACCAAACTTTAATGTGTATTGCATTTAAAATCACAATATTGGATTCATCACAGTATGAATTGTTGACTAACTGAGCAACAAAGTGTCAAGAAGGTGGACAACATTTTATTTTATAGATTCTGGAACCAACAGGACCAAATGCATATACAATTTGTGCTAAATTAATCTTAACCTGCTACTACTAGTGGGGGGAATGAAATGGTTTATCAAAGCCATCATCATCGATACATGACCGAACTAGAAAGTGACATTTGATATACTTGGTTATTTCGAGTACATAGGTACTTAATAGTTATAGATATTTAAGGGAAAAAAACAACTCATTAAAGTGCAAAATTTCCATATCTCAGTCTGTCTGTATCAGTAGAGTGCTAACTAGCTAGTTGTTTAATGCTAGAATTGATTGTTAGCTATCAGTCCTTGCTACAGTTAGCAACACTTTTAGATATAAATCTTTAAAAAAAAAAAAAAAAACAGAGCGATGATTAAATACTAACCTACTGCCAGTGCCTCAGTCATTAGTAGTAGTAATGTGTGGTTTTAAGAACAGACTGAATAGTTTGATTAAGCTAATAGTTTGATTTTTTTAATGCTAAAATAGAGTAATAGTGTGTAAGTAGCATTCTCATTGCTGCTGGCTAAAAGGTTCTTATATGCACTGCTGCTTAACATAACGTGGTAACTTAAGCACTGCTGCGTTACTTAAGTGATAACATGTGGCTGTGTTTTTAATGATAATTAAAATGATAAACATGGACCCTGCATTTAAGTAGCAAATCTTTAAATATGGAGCTTGAACTGTTATGGTTTTGTGTCTCTGTGACTTTAGAATTGCATAGTGACCATTGATCAGCAAATTCTACCACTAGAAATACAGTGCTCTGAAAAGGTATTTGCCGATTTGCTGATTGCTTCTATTTCTGTATATATCTCATACTAAATTATTTCAGAAATTAAAACATAATCTAAGATAAAACAAAGGCAATCCGAGTAAACACAAAATAACACTTTTTAAATGATAATGTTATTTATTGAAGCAAAAAAGTTATCCAATACCAACTGGGCCTGTGTGAAAATGTATTTGCCCACGTAGTTCCCCAAATCTATGAAACTGCATTCATAATGGGGTTTAGCTGGACTAGACACAACCAGACCTGATTACTGCAAATCCTGTTCAATCACATCAACACTTAAATAGAACTTTTTCAACAGCATGAAGTTGGTTAAAAGGTCTTACACGGTAACACACTATGCCAAAGTTGAAAGAAATTCCAGAAATGATGATGAAGAAGGTGATTTGAAATACATCAGACTGGGAAGGGTTACAAAGCTATTTAAAAGGCTCTGGGACTTCAAAGAACCACAGTGAGAGTCATTATCTCCAAATGGAAAGACTCGGCACAGCTTCCCCGAAGTGGCCGACCTTCCAAGATTCCTCCAAGAGCACAACAACTACTCATCTAGGAAGTCACAAAAGAGCCAAGGACAACACCAAAGGACCTACAGTACTCTCTTGCATCAGTAAAGGTCACTGTTCATGAGTCCACTATCAGAAAGGCACTTCTTGCTCATTTATTACACACACCTGTGTCTTGTTAATACTGTAAACAGTCCCTGTATAACCCTTGTTTTGCTTGTGTTAGGACTGTTAATACATACAACATAGACTTGTCTATGTACTCCAAATTCTCTAGTACTGTATCACACTGGAGCCAGATGCAGAAGATGAGAAACAGTCTTTTTCAGTCTTTTTCAAAATCATTGTATCACTGTGTCTGAAATTGATCACTTACTTATTCTATACATTTTTCATTTATAGCATTTGACAGACACCCTTATCCAGAGTGACATACAGTGCCCTTCACTAATATTGGCACGCTTGGTAAATATGAGCAAAGAGGGCTGTGAAAAGTTGTCTTTATTGTTTAATCTTTTGATATTTTGTTAAAATCACAAAAAAAAACACCTCCCTTTGCCAAGATAACAGCTCTGAGTCTTGTCCTATAATGCCTGATGAGGTTGGAGAATACATGGCAAGGGATCTGAGACCGTTCCTCCATACAGAATCTCTCCAGATCCTTCAAATTTCAAGATTCACGCTGGTGGACTCTCCTCTTCAGTTCACTCCACAGGTTTTCGATGGGTTTCAGGTCAGGGGACTGGGATGGTCATGGCAGGACCTTGATTTTGTGGTCAGTAAACCATTTTTGTGTTGATTTTGATGTATGTTTTGGATCATTGTCCTGCTGGAAGATCCAACCACGGCCCATTTGAAGCTTTCTGGCAGAGTAGAATCTTTTTTCTTGAAACCCTTCGAAACAACTTGTGGTGATGTAGGTGACTTCAGATTGTAGTTTTGGAGACTTTCTGACCCCAAGACGCAACTAACTTCTGCAATTCTCCAGCTGTGATCCTTGGAGATTTTTTGCCCACTCTAACCGTCCTCTTCACAGTGCGTTGAGACAATATAGACACAGGCCCAATGATTCATAACATTTCCAGTTGACTGGAACTTCTTAATTATTGCCCTGATGGTGGAAATGGGCATTTTAAATGCTTGTGCTATTTTCTTATAGCCACATCCCATTGTGTGAATCTCAGCAACCTTTTGCCGCAAACAGGAAGTAATGGTTTAACAATTTCCTTTTCCTAGTCACCCACGTGTACTAAAAAATGTAAAATGTCCATGAGAATATATTTTAAATATATTTTTCTCACATGAATTCATAGGGGTGCCAATAATTGTTGCACACCTATATTTAACAAATATTTTTTGATAAACCTGTGTTGTGTTTTCAATTGTTTGATATCCATGAGAGCAGAGTATTTTTGTGAATTTTTTGAAGAAAAGATAAAAAGGTTTCAGCCTTCTTTGATACAGCTTGGCGGTGCTAAGATTTGAACTCGTGACCTTTTGATCAGAAGTCCTAAGGTTAGGGCTCAGTCTTAACCACTGAGCAACCACCACCACATAGAGCATTAAAGGAGATACAGTAAAGGAGAAACTGAACTGAATTTCAGAAAAAAATGACTAGTGAGTGCTTCAGATATGCATCGTCGTGACCTACTGTTACAATTTGAACATTGCATATTGCTTAGCAACAAGAAACTGCAACATGTAGGAGTATTAAGCACAATTTTCAACTAACTAACAAGTATCTATTGGCATTACTGGTCATAATAATACAGAACTGTTGAATTTTCCATTGTGATTGGTCAGAAGGTTTTAATTCATTTTATATATCAGCAGCACTATACTGTACTGTAATTTACATGGCTGTGGTATAAGCGCAATAAAACATATTCAGACATGCTGTTATTGGATCAACTTTGCTGTGGTAACAGCAACTCCGCTTTGCACCGGGCTGCATCACGTCACCTAGTCATGGATTATTTTCCTATAACTGCATGCCCCTCGTGTTTTTTAAAAATTTTATGGATGTGGCCTGTATTCATCCTACCAAGGAAATTTCAAGCTGAAAGAAATCACTAAGCATTTTGGTACAGTACTTAATTGTTAAACAATGTGCATTAGTTGTGCACAGGATTTACAATGCACTATGGGTAATAATATAATCCACTATGCATGGAATTGAATTTGTTCACTGAAAATTTAGACAGCGCTACAAAATGGCTGCACCCAAATCAAAGCAGTAGACACGAGCAAACAAATTCAGAGACAACATAGAGCTGAATATGAAATGTCTCCCTACTCCCTAAGTACTGCATTACACAGAATGTGAAATAATGGCTCATACACAATGTTTCTACTCATGCAAGGAAAGGATAAGACACAAGAATAAGGATAAATGCACTAAGTGTAATGAAGAATAATAAGATTTATAAAAAAGAAGGATGTGGGAATAAAGAATAGAGGGTATGGTCAAGGCAAAGGTAGCAGAGAGCATTTAGAGGAGGAGAATTTATGACTGGTTATTCCGGGTTCCCAAACACTACTGGGTGATTAGGATATATTCTAATTAATCACAATCAACAAGAAAAATAAGGACTTTTTATTTATTTAGGGAAGAAATCATATCAATAGACATACCGTCAAAGCCTGACAAGACAATACATGGATATAAAATTTTGTACATATGACCTCTACGTTAAAAAAGACTTATATAGCAATAATCAATAAAGCAATATATAGTGTAGGAAAGAACACACACTTTATTTCAGAACACAGTCATTATACAGTATTTACATGCCAGTTCACCAATGAGGCCTTTCAGTCCGTACAGGAGTTAGTTTGTGATTGTTGCGGCCAAAAATGCTTTTTTGCTTGTATCTTTCTCATTTGTAAGTCGCTTTGGATAAAAGCGTCTGCTAAGTGAATAAATGTAAATGTAAATGTAAAAATGTTTGATTCTGCTGTGAATTTGTTCAAAAATTTGCGATGCAACTTGTGGAATGTTTTTGTGCTTTTTTTGCGGAAAACTAGTTAAATTGGCGAAATTGCAATTACATGAAATTGTCTTGCATGGTCTTTCACAACGATGTTTACTGGTAAATGAGAACTTTTAGTTGTTCGACACGTGAATCGAAGAGAGCTTTGGCTGAATGCACTTTGTGATGACGTCACATGACGCGTCTTGGAAAATCTGCGGTATGAGATTGAATCTCTCTCTATATAATGACGATGATGATAATGATGCATAGTCCCAGTATACTAACATTAGCAATTCTCTGCATCCTAACTGATACCCCTAAAGTTTCTAACAGATACAAACTGATACAAACAAATCTTGATCTATAGAGATCTGGAGTGAAACCAAATTCAATACCTTGTTGCTCCTACACAAAATCAAATTGATATTCTATCTGTTATTTCCACACCTACTGTAATTTATGTATTAATGTGAATGTGTGGTATAGAATTTAGTTGCTGTTCTCGGGTGTGTATGTGTGTGTGTGGGTGTGTGTGTGTGAGATAGAGAGAGAGAAGAGGTGTGCATGTAGCACTCTGATGCTCAGTGGTAGTGCTAGGCAATGCTATACTTAGTGGGGAGCCTCTCTTGATGTGGCGCTTTGTGATCATCTCAACATTGACCTTTCTCTTCACTCTGCCTTTAATCTTTTCTGTGCCAACTCCCTCCTCTTGATTGGTGTTGGGATTTGACTTTGAACTTCTCCAGTGCCACTTTTTGTCTCTGCTCACTATGTCTTTCTTTCTCTTTGTGTTTTTGCTGTGTCACTTATTTATTTCTTTTTGCACAAAGTAAAGCTACAGTACTCATATCATGTGGAACAGAGGCTGAATTATGCTGAAGAGATACTTAAAACCTTAAGGTAAAAGTATTAAAAGGTGTCAGTATTATGCAGTGCTTCGACAACAAATGATTTCAAACAATAACAAAGCAATTGTAGGTATAGGTGTATATAACTCCGGGTTATTCCTGAGTAAGATGTTAATTGAGTGATAAGACGGTTGCAACTAGTTATAAGTTAAACAGAATCCAGTCCGAGGTCAGTAGGTGAGGGTCACACTTTTATGTTGTTGTTGTTGTTTGTTTGTTTGTTTGTTTGTTTCCTCTGTCATGTCTGGTATTTAAACTTCCAGCCACTAGCACAGAAAAACCTTTAGATATTACAAAGTGATTTCTCAACATGTTGACAATTGTTGAATTGATGTTAGATTTTATAATATTGTAAACAATTAACAGCTATATTCCAACAAACTGTTTTGTAGAAGGCTTTTTCTTGAAAGCCTCTTCACAAAATGAAATAAACATTTTAATCCTAACACCCAAAAATGCAAATGTATGCATATTTATTTAAGTGAAATGAGGCCTCTTTTGATTAAAAACGTCAGACAGAATACAAAAATACTTGTAAAAATATCAGCAATCAACAAGCAAGCATTAATTGTGATATCTCTTATCAAAATATTACCCTATCCACCTGTAGTGTATTGCCTTAACCTCTGAGCTACCACTGCTATAATACAAAGATAAGAAACATACTTTATATGTCCAAAAGTATATGGGCACCTCACCCTCACATCTTCCCTAAACTGTTGCCACAAAGTTGGAAGCAGACAATTGTATAGGATGTTTTTGTATGCTGTTGCATTAAAATTTCCTTTCAATGGAACTAAGTGGCCCAGCCCAGACACATTGAACAGGTCATATGCTGCATTCATTTTGTTGGTACCATTTTGCTGATCATGTCTAGATTGAATGTCAAATGTTGCCTCAAGGAGCTCAAGCGTATGGCCCTGGATCTTTCATAACAGTGCAAGAGAAAGACATGTCTGTCCATCAAACTAACAAATAAGCCCACATTTACTTTCTCCTTGGGCAAAATATAAAAAGTCTTTGCAAAGCCAGACACTTTTAGATAGAGTTAGGGAGCATGGGCCAAAAAAACAAATGCAAGTAAATAACGTGATGGTGTCTTTTCTTGTATAAGCTTATATAGATTTACTTCAGCAGCCAGAGAGCTGTTCCTGCAGGTCTGACAGATATGCTCTGATATAATATAATAGTGTTATTTCCAGCTCTAATGGAGAAACATTATTGACATGAAAGCATGGTCCCTGATATGGGCCGAAATGTTCTGCTATTATCAAAAAAACAAAAACAAAAAAAAAAGAGAACAACATTGAGAGCATTTGATAGAGAGAGAGAGAGAGAGAGAGAGAGAGAGAGAGAGAGAGAGAGAGAGAGAACTCTGGGGTCTGTTGCATATATTAGTGTTACTCGTATCACTGTATATCACCTAGAATATTTAATCCATCAATTTCACTTCATTTCAAATTTCAATGACTCAAGCTAACATCAAGAAAATTCAGAAGCTATATAACATACTGTAGCACTCACTAAACACAACAGGTCACCGAAATGCTAGTTTCACAAAATGCATTGCTGTTCGATATGTGTATGCAATTGCTGTTTATAATGTTTTGCTTCTTTTAATAAGAAATTGATTAAAAACTAGTTAGTTCATTTAGTGTTTACTGAAGCTAAGAATACAACTGTCAGCCTTTTCATGCTGTCTAGCACTAAAGCAGGAGTACTTTCAAAGAGCACTACCAGTCAGGAGTAGTTGCAACTGGAAAGAGATTTTAAGGACTGCATGAATGTTTGGATAGTTTGTAACCTGCAGTGTTTAAACAGTTTGCAGTTTGCACTTTGGGTAGACTTGCCATTGGGAATTTTAGGAATTTTCCGAGTGGGCTGCTCCATTTTCCTCTGAGTGGGCCACAATGCCCAAACAGTGGGTCCCAGGATCGATCCTCAGATAACTGTCTATGGAGTTTGCGGTGGTGCGATGGTTCTTTCTTTTATTATAGTTAACATTATCTTTAGGCTACATTTGTAATACCTCACCTTCAATACTTCAATCTGTGAGACATGTATTGTACTGTAGACACTACCCAGACACACACTGTATATTGTTCCCTCAAGCACTATTTGTTGGTGTTTCTGAATTTTTTTGCTAATGTAGGAGCATTCTGAATTGGGAGCACCAGGGCTGTCTGATGAAATATAATTCTGAGCCTTTGATTGATTGCTCTAAAAAAATGAGCTGTTTTATTTTTAGCATACATTATTATTCATTTGTTTGCTTTATTTGCTTGCTGTTACATAAAAAAGGTGACTCATAGGGGAAGCCTTTGTCAAGTCCTGCAGAGGAGAAACTGTGCAGTAGTGTCCCCCTATGTCATAATACATAATGGCATTATACACATAAGTTTTGTATAAATGTTCTGGGGCCACTTGAAAGCAAATTCACAGGCAGATTTTTCTTCCAAGTATCCAAGTTCCAAGTAAAAAACGCTATTTAAGTTCTTAAAGGGTTCTTTATGGGTCTATTGGACAATCAAGGGTTTTTAGTTTCTACAAAGGCTTCTGCTTGGAACCCTTGATAGGGAAACACTCTGTTGTAGGGTTATACATACGTAGAACCTTTAAGATTGGCTCTTGAGGGGACAACCAAAAAACCCTTTCAAAGCTTTCAAAGTTTTCTTTAGATTTAACAATCTCAACTGTGTTAATGAGGTAACTTTAAACCAAGACTAATTATTAACCATAATAGCAGTGCTCAAGTGCTAAGCTTGGCAAATACAGTAAGACAGCAAGCTTAATGTACTTTGATTAGAATCTGGCCACAGACCTGATTCAGTTTAGCCTGACTATGACACAGTTTTCTTTACTTTGCACACTGGGCATTTTCCTTGATTACTTCTCAGTAGTGCTGACAGTCACTGTGAAAACAGCTTTACGCTGAAGGCAAATTAAGACAATGTACATGCTGCCAAAAAACAATGTAGGATTTAACTAAGATGGACTTAGGAGCATGCCAGTGTAATCAAACATGCAATCCAAAATGCCTTTCCACCGTTATTCAATGAACATCATATATCTTTTCATATTTCTTTTCCCACACCACTTTCAAATTTATGTTTCTGTGTTCAGTTTCCCTGCTCATGTGTCCATGGGTGTATGTGTAGTTGGTTTGGTATGTGTTTTATGAGGTTTTGGGGATTGCTCAGGGGATGATACATGATCAGGTCTAACAGAATTCCTTGTGAAAATCATTTGCTTTGTGTTTTGGATATCACTCTATTCACACCGGATGGAAGGTGGTTTATTGTCCCACAGCATGATGGAAAGGCTCTTCTCATAAGCCTGTTTTTTATTACAAAAACTTTTAATGGGATCCAGACAATGACAATTATCTGCAGGCAATTCAGTTTTTTTTTTTGAATGAGGTCCCATTAATTGCATTTACACACATTCAAATGAAGTATGTCAAATGCTTTTAGTCACCGATTCCCAAACTAATTTGCATGGTAATGAATAAATTTCTTTGGGATCTGAAATGGTCCCCAAATGCTTTTGGGTTCTGGATGGAATATTATGATCATGTCTTTCTTAGACATTCAATAGTTTCACTCTTTTCATATTAATGCATTACACTGTGTTGTGAAGTTGCGGTTTAAACAAAATGTACAATGACCCACATCATGAGAACTCAATGGAATCATAATTGAAAGCATGGAACGGAAAAAAGCACTCAGATATAGTGCTAGGGAGAGCCGCACCCTTAGCTCAGCCGATCATTTTTAATCTCTTTACAATTAATAAAATACAAAGAAGCAAACAAACAGATAACTAATTACATTCTACATTCAACAAGATCAGAATCTCAATGAGCGGCCAGTTTGCATTCATAAAATAGTCTGTCTGTAAGCTTTGTTAGTTGGCTTCGGGTTAAAATGCATTATATTGTAGATATCATGCTACGTCTTCAATATCTCAAGTCAGAAAGAAGCTTAGAGAGACAGGCCCACCCCTCAAGGTGGCTTCAAAAATTTCATACCTGTCATGTCATGTGTGATGAACCATAACAGGAGACTAAATAGAAATCGCTTTAAGGGATTCAAGAATGCATTTGTAGTATAAGCTAAATACAGCAGTGAGGGAGGAGAGAAAAAAACAAAACAATTTCAGGCTCCAGGCACAAACAGTCTAAGCTTAGCTGGGGCAACTGGGAAATAAATACCTCAGGATTCCCAAGGAAATGGCAAGTCATAGCCATGTGGGTTATCTGTGATGCACCAGAGAAAGAAAAAGAGAGAGAGAAAGAAAGAGAGAGAGAGAGTGAGAGACTGAGAGAGGCATATGGCGGGAGGCATCACTTCCTAATCTCTCCTCATCGCTGTTACTGTGTCAGCAGCACTGGTCTGCAGCAAACATCCCTTTCTCATTTTTCACTTCGCACTTCCATACTGGTCATGATTGTTGCCTAAGCAGAAGTTCCACTGAGAATAAAAGATATAACTCCTCCCCGTAGTGGAGCTCCTCTCTGAGGGACTAAATGCATAAACATGGATAAACATCCTGCATCAAGCAGCTCTAATTACAGCATGCTGGCATTCCGCTCACCTCTAGAAGGATATATCAGAAAGTGATGCTTGAGCTTATGACCTGCTGTCACTTTGTCTTCATAAATTAGCCTGTCAGGAGTTTCTTTCAGCCGCACTTGCACCCGTGGGAGGCCTCAAAGAGCAAATTGAGCAGTCGACCTTCAAATCTAGAAGCCAATCTTAATTTTCCCCTCTGATCAATGGTTGTGATGAAGTGGGAGGATGGGAGCGAAAGCCGAAGAAGAAGAAATCTTTATAGGTTTGCCTCTGATTAAAAGATCCATGGTCAGTGAAGACAGATGGTGAAATGTCTGGATGATATCAATATTTGGTGTTATGTTAAATATCCTGTTAAGTTGGAATAATAATAATAAAACATTTCAATGAACACAATAGACTGACATTCCTTTGTCAGAAATAGCAAGTCTACGTTGCCAATCAAGCAGAATTAAACATAATGGTTCCAGTGAGGAATCATCAATTAATCTCATCCTTTGTTAGATACTCATACATAAGGACTGCTGCTGTAATCATAAAAACCGTGATGCTCATACTGAACATCCTTTAACATGCTTAGTACTGTTTCAATTTATAGTATACAGAATAAAGGTTTAGAATCCCACTATCTGACATCACCTAGTAGAGGATGAGTTCCCTTTCTTCCTCATGTCATCTCAGGGAGTTTTTCATTAAACTCCCCATGAAACCAAAATTGAAACTTTGTGGCTTTTAGTATGAATATGTTAGCCTTAAGGTTGTCTATAATTCACATTTAGAAGATATATACATTCAAAATTTACAGTCTCTCTCTCTACCATCAATACGGATCAACAACTGTAATGACATCAGTCTGCACTTCAGCGTCTCCTCAGATTTTCTGTCCAATCAAATGCGCTTTAGAATCTGAAGTGTCCCGCCCCCAACATTATAAAAATATGTGGTACTAACCATCAAGTATGGCTTAGCACGGGCTGTGTGGTAAGCCAAACACTATTGGCTATTTAAAAAGGGGGAGGAGCCACACAGTTCGTCCCGCGCTGACATCCTGTTTCAATGAAAATTACATCAACACATCGAATGCTGAGCGTTTCCAAGCACTTCAAAGGGACTTAACAGTATTGCCTCTGGCTTGCTCATTAGACATGTAAATCTACATCTGGATTTCTGTAAATACAGATCAAATTGAATTGAATTCAATTCAGAATCAGGATTGTTTTGTGAAACAGACACACTGGATTTATCAGAAGGTTCTAGATTAGTTTTCACTTGCTAGTTTTCTTTCGTTCAGTAGGTTAGGCAGGCCACTTCCAGTCAGAATGTAAACTCTTGATTAAAGCTATGCTATCAGGACAAGCACTATCAGCCTTGGATTATGATTGATTACTCAAGCTTTCCCCAAGATTAGAACTGCTCAATATACATTGAAACGGAAGAAAGCCTATGTATACTGTCCAATGTAAGTCATCATTTATTCATACTTTGTCCTGCATATTGTGTGCCCATGAGACCAAAATTAATCTAATTAGAAAGCAATCAAGGGTTTAGGTTCCATGGGATTATTCAAGTGCTCAAATGCGGGGAATGAAGGCTGTTCCTACCATGTGTGAAATTGCTAGCCTTTATGAGTTCAAATCCTAGAACTGTCACGGTGACAGTATGAGACCCTGAGTAAGGCTTTTATTGTGCTGTCACTAAAATCATTTTTCAAATGAATGAATGAAAATGGCTTTTTCTGCGGTTGCACTGTTGTACTGCTAAGGTGAACAGGCTGCTGCAGAAGTTTGCTGTCTGTTTGTATACTAAAGCCTAAGCCTAGATGTAAGCACCAAGAGTTGGATCTGTTTCTGTCTTTCCCACATACTATAGATAAGCAGTGTAAATCATCTTTAATACTCTTTGCCACAGGTTGTGTTCAGCACAGTCATTGCTCCATAGACAACACAAAGCCCTAAAGTTTTATCATCCCCCTTAACAGTGTCTTTACAGCCTGCATGGGCTGAAGTCTGCTTTTAAACATTTTTAGTACACTGCATGCCTTGCTGGAAGCTACTCAGCCATTGGACTGTGCACAGGATTACTTGCACTACCAAGTAAAGCCTATTATTTCTATGCAGTTCCAGAAGAGTCTGCTCATTCTCTTCCTCCCCCTCCTTCTCTTTATCCTGCCTCTCTCTCTCTCTCTCTCTCTCTCTCTCTCTCTCTCTCTCTCTCTCTCTCTCTGTTGCCCATCTATGTGTCAATCAGTCAAGCTAAGGAGTACAATACAACAATAGAGCTTGTCATTAACTCATCAGCAGTGTGTGTGAGAGAGAAACAGAGAGAGACGCTTCCATTTCCCACATATCACACTTCAGGTTACATCTTCAGGTTAATTGTTGTTCCTGGCCACTGTTTGACAGTAGATGTGTGTGAGGGAACAGGTTGATGGTAATGTGCCTCAGCATCCTGTGCTGATCCCTTTGTTCTACACTGTCAATAAGCAGGCGAAAGATGCACACGCGCTCATCACTAGTGCCAACATTCATTTGCAAACGTAACATTTACCATCGCTCCCCATGACTTGTCTCTTAAGAATAGCTTATGCTTAATTAAATAGTTAATTATGAACAAGAGGAATGTGTTGACACTTCCACATGTTTTGCTTGGATGAAAATTATTTCCACATCACAGTAATGTATTTGTTCCTTTGAATTTAGCAATTTGCATCTGATCTCCTGCTATGAGCAGTGATACATGGGATTCAAAATTTTAATAAGCTACAATATACGTAAATGCTGTGGATTAATTCAGTCCCTCCAGAATTTCGTGATTTTGTGATCACAGAAATTAATGCAAAATCATGCAAACTCCGCAATGTTCGGATGAGCTTGAAATTTTTCTAAATTACAGCAGATATTCAGCAGATTTGGGCCAAAACTTGTCATGTGATGTCATCACAATGCACATTCAGCCAAAGCCCCCTTTAATTCATGTGCATTGAACATGAGTACAGCTAAAAGGTCTCATGTATGAACAAACATCACTGCAAAAGACAACGTTTTGCAATTGCATTTATGCCAATTCAAGTAGTTTTCACACAAAAAAAACCTCAGCAAAGATTTAGAAAAAAGCTGCACCAAAATCACGCATTTCTGGCTGCAATAATCACAACAACAACAACAAAAACTCAGCGAAAGACTTAGTCAGAATGTTAAACAAAAACTTCATTAGGACATTTAAACAGGAATAGAGTAAGCTTATTGAGGCCAATCTAAATTATATTAAACAAAGTTTCATAACCACCTGATTTATTTTCCTATAACAGCATGTCATTCTTTTATACCTCAGCGCTTTCCAAATTATTACATTTTTTAATTCATTAATGAACACCGCATCATAATTATCAAGCATTTGTAGTTACATATAATGTTGTGGAACATCTGTGAGGCAAGTTAATTCCTGTTATCGCTTACTTAATAGCAGTTATAAACAGTGAACCACTCACCAGCACCTTTGTTTCTTTCTCGAAGTAAATAGGACCAAAAAAATCCAATGCCTCTCATGTGAAACCAGACAGTGCAAAGATTTTCTCATGGCAGAAAAGCATTAAGTGCTGACACCCTGGACTTGTTCCATAAATGCTCAAATAAACCAAATGTCTGTGATTACAGAAACTGGAGAAGGTTTCTGTAATCATAGACATTTTTGGTTACAGGCAATTTGAAAGGATAATTGGTCCAAAGAGCTCTGTGTATGCAGTCCAGATTTCATCTGCGCTAATTACCTAAATATCATATCTGTAACATTTACTCGCTAACTAAGAATTTAGCAAGCATAGCTTACTAGTTAGATAACATGCCTAATTTATATTGCTTTATCAAACCTAACGCTAGATAGCTAGGTCACATACTTACTGAGCAGTTGCCTATAAAGGACAGGGTTTGCTAACTACATCTGTTTAGCTTACAAATGAGCTTAAAGCTGCCTGGGCAGCACATCGACTTTCAGTGCCACAGTGTTGTGATCATAAAACTGTCTTGAACATGCCCACAAATAATAACATTGTAAGCATGAAGAAACTTTAGTATCTCTCTAGCATAATGTTTAGAGTTTCTATGAGATATGTATTTAGAACACATGTACCTAAATACATATCATCCAGCCACTGACAGAACGCCAAGCCATAATGCTCGTGCACTATTTGGAAGTGTTTGCCAAATAGAGCTTCCTGTCCCTGTCCTTAGTGCTAATCTGTAATAATACATCGATAACATTTTATCTTATGTCAGTCTGATTCCTAAATAAAATTCTTGATAGATACTTCAGTCAGATTATAACCAAATAGCGACAAATTACTAGGCTACTCAGGTCTTTTTGCAACCAGGTTTGTTTTTTGTTTTGTTTTGTTTACAAACAGCAAAGGTATATATTAATGCTAATCGTTATTTCTATGAGGCAATATTATTATAAAAGGATTAGCAGTGAATTGGTAGATAATTGGCATTAATTATCTATGATGACACAAACCAGTCTCTGTGCTACATTCATACTGTATCTTAGTTAAAGGTTTATAAGTGACAGACATGTCCTTGCTCTGACTTCTGTGCACTCTATCCAGACAGAGTGCAAATGCCTGTCTGAGTCTCTGTTTATTTGGATGTGAATCTGTGAATGTAAATTCTGCATGATTTGAAGGGTAAGTGGCTGTCACTCACTCGGTCTGTAGGGAGAGTGCATTCAAAAGTGCTAAGATGTAGTTTAGCTGCACTTACAGTCAGGAAGGCCGTCAGATCATCCTGCCAATAAGGCAATATCAGTAGATTTCAAAAAACTTGAAATTGTTTACTGTATGTGTGTGCATGTGTGCTTAAAGTTTAAACTCTAACGAGACCGGGTCGTATGCCGTCAGTATCTCATGTGTCTGATAGCACTGTATCTCTCTCCCTGTGGCCTTGCCTCACTTGCTTTGTGGATGGTGACTGTGATAGATTGAGCTATTACTGTGCACTCTAAGTTCTAAGTTGTTTTTCCATGTCTTAAGTGCACAATCAGTCCGTTTGGGATGGAAGCTGTCTGATTTCCCTTGTTGCCTTTACATCGCAGTAGCTAAGTATCTGTATGTGTATGCATGTGTACTGTAGGCAACTCACATTTCCCATAAAGCATTGGAGAAGATAACAGATAAAATAAAATAGCTGCGAAGACTAGATACTGTATCTATACCTGTTACTTATATCAGTGATCACCAACCAATTTTTTCTGGATCTACCCTCTTAAAGAATTATCTTCCTTAGGCATAATTCCTGAACATACATTCAGATCCAAAACTATTAACTGGCACCCTTGGTAAAGATGGGTAAAAAAAAAAAAAAGTTATTTTTGATTACCTAGCCTAATCTGGCACTGATGATATGGGAGAAATATAATCCTTAGTTGAAGTACATTTATTATAGGAAGATAAAAAAAAAAAACTTTTTATTAAAAAAGTTTCAACAAAACCATATGTCATAGCATTATTTAGTATTTTGTGCCAACATACAGTACTGAGTCTTCAAAAGAACTGAGTCTTCTCCTTTAATGCTTGAAGATCCAACCAGGATCCAAGTTGTAGTTTCTTGACAGATGTATCCAGATTTTCTGTTCTTTATTTTCTGTTGTTTCCTCCGGGTACTCTGGTTTCCTCCCTCAGTCCAATAACATGCGTTGTAGGCATCTATAAATTATGTGATTTGGCCCTGCAATGGGTTGCCTTGTGCCCTGAGCTCCAGGCTCCCCACAACCCTGTGTAGGATAAGCAGTACAGAAAATGGATGGATGGATGGATGGATGGATGGAGTCCATGGTGCCGGAAGGTTTCCAGTTCCTTTGGAGGCAAACAATCACGGATCTTCCCCTATACTTAACTGTGGGAATTGGGTTCATTTATTGTACAACATCATTCTTTTCAACCTACCTTGAGTTGCCAGAAAGCTCTATGTTTGACACATCAGACAACAGTAGTGTCTAATAAACCTAAGTTGCTCATTTTGTGTTTGTGAAAATGCTTTCTTCTGGACAACCTTTAAAAATGGTTTTTTGGCAAAGAAGTTGTATCTAGTTGAAGATTGTAAACTTGTTGACCTTGCACTCAAGATCTCTAACTGTGCTCTGTGAAGAAAGTTTGCTTTTCTAATTGTGCAGAAGGATGAATCTCCAATAATTCCGGAGCTGATTATATCTATTCGAATGAACTGTTTTTGCTCTTGATGATAACTAGTAACTTACACACAGTCTGTCATATTAACTCTGCATAACTCTAAATGCAACCCAATGTCAGTGACCTTCAGATTTGACATTAGTAAAGATGACTGAAGAGCAGCAGTGAGGACAGCTGATTTAAGGGAAAGTACATTTAAATCAGGATGAAAAGTTACATGTAGGTATTAAATTCTCCCTGTTCCAAATTCATGCAGAGCTAAGGAAAGAAAAAGAATGAGGTAGAGAGCTGAAGGAAAGCTCTGATCAAAGCCTTGCTAATAAATGAAATTAGAGCAGCTCTAATAAACAGGGATGAGGAATCCCACCGAGAAATTAGTCTTGCGCCCGTTGGACGGAATGAAAGCTCACTGCTGAGTTTAGCCCACAGACATGATTAAAATAGTAGAATGGTAAATACTGTGCTGCTGCATAGCATGGCTTCAGTGTCTATAATAGTCTATAATCACTGTAATACGTCCACACATGTTCCTGTTTCGCCTTATATGTATTCGTGTTGTGAGCAATCCTATATTATCATACACAGCTCAGTCATTAATGAAATTGTAATTGTTTCTTCTTTCACACTAAATAGAAAGGCCGAGACCATAAGGGATCAGACACTGATATGGCATTTCACAGTTCAGTGCAGTACACTGGGCTTATCCTCCTGCAAAGTGTTCTCTCTGACTGTCTGATTGAATGATTGTCTGATCAAAGTGTGAGGCACGCAACTTGGGTCCAGAGTGGGCTAAGATAACAACGTTGTACTAGGCTTGAGAAATGTCACTGCTGCTACTTGCCCTTTTTCTCTCCCAGCTCTGATATGCAGCCATCTGGCTAGTTGATGTTACCAGCTCCAGACAGAGCTTCCCATCCCAGACAGGAAGACGCTACTAGTGACATGGCAGCTAAAGCATTGATGGCTTATGAGAATTTCTGGAGTTTGCTTAGTTCCATTTACAGGCTTACTTTTATTAAGACATATATTCAGGACCACTTTGGGCAACATTTTGCCTGTTGATGTTATACTGTCTCTGTATTCCAATATATTTTTATTGCCACTTCCTCCTTTTGGAACCCCTGTTGCCAACTTAAGGGCCTTTATATACTTTATCAATTCATGGGAAGTCCATTACATGACTCTTTGGAGGCCTGAGGGATTGAGTCAGTGTAACTATTGGCTTTAGCCTCAGCACTATACCCTGAAGGCATTGTGTTTTGTTGTAATTAGCTTCACAAAATGCAGTGCAAAAAAAGCCAAATGAAGCTGTTTATATGTTTAAGCAGGAAAAAAAATAACATACTATTTCAACATTCTTATGATTTATGTCTAAATTGGATTTTATGTGGCCAGCTACTCTATTTGAATGTATAACATCTGTCGCACATTCATTTACTCTGCTAGCTATTTAGTGATGTGACACTTTACTTTAGCTTGAAGGAAACTGACCACACAAATCACCAAAGAAATCACTTTAGCCATATTGTTCTTGATGTATCACCCCACACTATGTCAATATTTTTTTTTTTTTTTATAAACAAGCCTATGTACTGCATATTGGCTTGGCAATAATATAGTCCTGAAAATAAAGCCAGCACTGCCCGTGTGTCGACTATTGCGTCTGGTTCAGGTACATTCACTCAGCAAATTTGCTCTGTCGTGTCAAAACAGCAGGTGTTTCTTTTTTCCCCTCCTCTGAAAGCCAATTGAATGTGCCTTGGATTTCTATTGCTTAGAGAGCAGCAGGACTTTGCCTCAGAGGCAGTACAGGGAAGCTGGGAGGCAAGGTATTATTATTGTATTAAAGATGGCTGCCCTTCTTTTCCACTTTCCTGTTGTGCTACAAATAACTGTATCATCATGGTGGCTTCTAGTTTCCCCTTTATCTCCCAGGTCCATTGTGCTTAGTGGCAGACCTTGCCTGGTGGCTTCAGTTATCCTAATCTTTAAACCAGAGAGAGAGAAGACTGGCCACTGGCTGTCACAACTGATTGGTGGAAAGGAAACGACAGCTAACCTCTGTGCTTTCCTGAACTGCCGTTTTCATTATTGTTCCCTCTCACAAATAGTGTTGGGTTGTGGTAAAGTTGCCTGTGAGAAAGCCTAGTCACCTGGAGAAATAAAAGGAACTATGGCAGAATTTCTAGAGCAGGGCGCTAATATAATCCACCACCACCTCTGAGATAGTGAATGAAAGCAGCCTAAATTATTACACTTGCAAATGCATATAAAATATCAACGTGTCTGAACGCTTATATGAAATACATTTATATGTGGTTGATTGAAAAAGGCATATTTGGTTATTAAAAAAAAAAAAAAAAAAAAAAAAACAGGAAACAGAAAAAGGTGTCTCCACAGAGATTATGGGAAAATGTCCAAAGGTATGTGGACACCTGACCATCACACCCATTTGAGTTTGTTGAACATCACATTCCAAAACCATACGCATTAATATGGAATATGGAGAGTTTACCCTTTGCAGCTGTAACAGCCTCCGCTCCACTGGGAAGGTTTTCCACTAGATCTTGGAACATGGCTGTGGGGATTTGTACTCATTCATCCACAAGAGATTAGATATTATCAGTTTATATCTTATTGCAGGTCAAAGCTTTATGGCTCAGTATCATAAAATCTCACAATTGTCATTCAGAACCTCATAACTCTTAGGCTTTGACGTATAGACCCAAACTCCAAGCCTGCATCATGATGTCAGATATCAAGTATGAGTCTGAGAGTGTTTGCTGCAATACTCTGGTATCCAATGTTTCTGTCATGGATTAGCAGCACATCTTATGATGGTATAGATGGTACATACTGCATGTATGGGTTTTATTGTCTTAGCTTTTATTTAAAAAAAATAAAATAAATCCTATTCCTGTAGGAAATCATACCAAGTAAGGTGATTTGTCTTTCTGGACAAATGTTTTAAAAAGCTGGTCTTATTCTTATTGAAGGATATGAGGGATATTAGGGATGAGGGATAAGACCTCCTCAGGGACTAAATGGTCATCTGGCTGCCAAACTTTCTAAGAGTACATTTCCCATTCCTAACCACTTAGTCCCCTGGGACACCAAGTCTTTCCAAGCCCAGTTCTGGTTCCCTAAGTGAGGCATCATTTACTGTAGTCCTTACTGTCAAACTTCCATTTATTGATTTTAGGATTTTCTTCCAATTTGGTCATTTTTACAATTCCCAGCCACATGCCCATTTCCAGCCACTAGCTGGTAACTGTCACACCCCTATAACACGACACTTAACAAACGGTGAGGGTGAAGGGTGCAGGCTAGCACATTTCTCTGAGACATGTGAAACCAGCTGCGGCATCTTTTTGAACTCCTGCTCATGAAAGGTCTCTCTTTATCTCCCAGAGCCACCGTCATAGGGCAGCTAAACAATAGAGGAAATCGCTAATTGCAATCTTCTGCATACAAGAGCTCACAGACACCCAATTGAATGGCCAATCTCCTGACATTATAGCGAATTCTCTTCTGTTGTGCCACTCAGGAGTTCCTTCACTTAATATACAAAATCATACATGCACAGGCATTAGAGCTGCTCAACTTAGACAATAATAATCGTATTTGGACCTTTCAGTGTAATTAAATTGCGTGCTCCCCACAGGTAGTTCTATGAAAAATTAATCATCACAAGTTTTCCACGGTCTTGCAGTTACTTATGTATGAGAGGGAATTAAATGAGCCTTAACAATAAACTATTTACAATCCCACTTCTTTCCCCACTGCATTGCATAGAGTAATGACCAAAGGTGACTCATTGGCATTAATTGGAATGTGTGTATTTTAATAATGAAACAGCTCACCTTGTAACAGCTGAATAATATAGGATGGTTTTAAGAGAATGTGAAGATTTTTTTAAGCGATAACAATAATACCTTTATTAAGCGTCGACCACAAAATGTTGATTAAATATCTCTCAGAGTTTATAATTAACATAAGGGCCTTTATGATTTTTTGTATGATATGGATATGGGTTTAAATGGTTAACCTAATAGACAAATTGTGATAGATGTTGGCAAAATGATCTAGTGGTAAAATATTTTTTAAATAACAAAAACTCTTTAGCATGTTTATGTGATTAGCAGAGTTTATTAAGAAAGTTGACATACGGACAGTGAGAGAGATTTTTTCAAGGCAATATCCACTTTGTTTATTCCATTTCATCAATTTGGTGGTTTGGACTAAATAGGCTTTAATACAGTCATCATCCAAAAAGGTAGTAACTTGCCAAAAAATGTCATGCATATAAATAAAGAATAACCATACATGCACATGCTCAGATTCTACACACAACAACAACATAATATCCAAACCACACACAGTCTAACAGTCTAGGAAGCATGTGGTTTTATCCCTGAGGATTCTTATCACAAATGGTTTACAGCATTGGTTCCACCCCACTGCCATCTGTACGCATTAAGATAATAAAATGCCCTGCCATTTGCACTTAGGGAGTATGTGAACTGTCAAGATAGGCCAGGGCATTGCAGTATTTGTGCAACTGGAGCTGGTAGACAGTGAGACACGATAGAAAGGGAAGTCCACTGAACTTCACTCATTTATTCCTCCTCTTTCTCATCCTGCAGCCATAGATAGCAGAGCTGTGTTTCAACATGGCATCACTGATCTTAAGAGAAATGGTTTTAATGGCAACAAAAAGAAGTATTTTGGAGAACAATTCATAGATAGATAGATAGATAGATAGATAGATAGATAGATAGATAGATAGATAATAGACATTATACAAAATACATATTAAAAAATAAATTAAATTATGTATACATTTATATAAGGTCATCAGTCTCCTCTACTTTAGATTATAATACATTATAATCTTTATGTGGTTAATACTTTTCCCAGTCTTTGTTGTACTTTTTGCCATACTAGGGATTTGTTTGTCCAGCACATCCCACAGATGTTCGACTGGATTAAGATCTGGGGAATTTGGAGGCCAAGTCAACACCCTGAAGTTTCTCAAACTATTCCTGTACAATTTCTGCAGTGTATCAGGGTGCATTATCCTGATGAAAGAGATCAGTGCCATTAGGGAATACCATAACCATAAAGGGATATACTTGGTCTGCTGCAATGTTTAGGTCCATGGTATATATACTTTTGTGTCAAAGTAACATCCACATGAAAGCTAGGACCCAACATTTCAAAGCAGAACATTGCCCAGAGCATCACACCACCTCTGCTAGCTTCCATCTTCCCATATTGCATATGCATAGTGCAGATAAGTGACATACATGTGCCTGGCCATCCACATGATGTAAAAGAAAACACGATTCATCAGACCAGGCAACCTTCTTCCTTTGCTCCATGGTCCAGTTCTGATGCTCACCTGCCCATTGTAGATGCTTTCGGTGGTGGACGGGGGTTAGCATGGGCTCTCTGACCGGTCTGCAGCTACGCAGCCCCATACACTGCAAGCTGTGATTCACTGTGTGTTCTGACTCCTTGCTATCATAGCCAGCATTACCATTTTCAGCAATTTTTGCTACAGCAGGTCTTCTATGGAATTGAACCAGACGGGCTAGCCTTCACGCCTCATGTGCCTTCGGCACCCATGACCTTGTCGCCGGTTCAGCGGTTGTTCTTCCTTGGGCTACTTTTTGTAGATACTAACTGCTGCATACCAGGAACTTCCCACAAGATCTGTGATTTTGGAGGTACTCTGACCCAGTCATATAGCCGGCACAATTTGGCCCTTGTCAAAGTCGCTCAAATCCTTACACTTGCCAGTTTTTCCTGTCAGTGAACTGACTTGCTTCCTAATATATCCCACTCCTTGACAGGTGCCATTGTAACATGATAATCATTGTTATTCACATCACCCGTCAATAGTTTTACTTCACCTGTCAATGGCTGATATATTTAAAGGAATATTTTATGGTAAGTGATGCCATACAAAATATTTTTGCAGCAATTAAGTCACCACAGCTGTACAAAGCAAGGGCCGAAGAACTCTTTTAAGAAACTGTTTTAGAGTAAAGTGTTTGTGTTTGCATTAGGCCCACACAAATGCTTTTCCACAATCTTATAGCAGGTTCAGCTGTGGTGTTTGAAAACCAAGTCATTACTGTGAATAATGAAGTGCTACAGGTGCTCTCCATTCCAGAAAAAGAAAGAGGATGAGAACAAGAAAGAGACAGAGAGAGAGAGTGTGAAGAGGGGACACACTCAACAAAGAAAAGATCCAATTACAACCCATGCCAAAAGGCCTGGCATGACAGACCTGTGCAGAGACTTTGAAACACCACAATGCCAGGCTTATGAGGTCAAAGGGCAGTGGTGGTCAAAGGCACTTCAGAAACACCATCTCTTTAAAAGATGAAAAGTGTCACAGCATCCAGAGATACATTTTTAATCTTGTTAGCAGCTGTGTGAGGTGACCTTTAACGTGGCTAGACATTTTGCAGCTTGGGTCTTTTGTGATTTTTTTTTTTTTTTCTATGCGAAGAATGGGGCAGTTTCTGAAACACATAAACCATGAGACAACTATATTAAATCCCTGCAGGCTGGATACTGAGCTTTACAGGGAAGGAGATTTCAAGGGACACTTTCTCTGCATTCCAATATACTTTCTAATGTGCTCTTATCAACCTGTCCTTGCCATGTCCCCTTGGGGGGATCCCAACACAGTTTTAAGGGCTGTTCCAATACTTTATTAACTTTTGTGAAGTTCATTAGATGAGCCTTAAGAGGCCTGAGGGATCGAGTCAATATAACTGTAGACCTCAGAAACGGAACTTGCTTGGAATGCATTGCTCTCAGATCCAATTTCCTTTTCAAGCACTGCAAAACTGTCAGATACAGCTGTTTACAAGTGTAAACAAGACACTTTGAAGGCTTGTTAAACATTTTCATTGCATTTGTGATTCACTTCACAGGCAGCCGAGGGCTCTACACATGACCAACTGCTCACATAAGATTTAGAAAACAAGATCTTGTATTTGATTTGTTGCATACAAATATATCACAGATAACATTGCTTTTTATTTGAACAGGACAGAGTAGATGATTTTTCTTATTTTTGTGGAATCATCACCTTTTTATAGAAGTGTCCAACTATGCACTTGGAAACCTATCCTTACATTTAATACTTGTTACTTGTATATGAGGAATGAAACATTACATGTGGTACTGTATGTTGTTGTTAAAATAAATCAATGATGATTATTGATTATTTTACAATAACAGTATGCCCTGAAATGTTTTAATCCTATTACACCACAGCAATTCGCCAATGCTAACTAATTTTCTATCCATTTATATGGATAGAAATGTAATGTTTCATTTAGTTGTGATAGTTTAATTTAATGTTGTGGAATGTCCATGAAACTAGTTGGTTCCGGTTATTACTTCTGTTATCGCAGCTATAAACAGTTGTTCCCTCACCAAATTAAGCAGTCAAAAATATAGCTTGTCATGTTCCTATGAAATCAGAAAGTGCAAAAAGTCCTCTGTACTGAAGAGTTTCCTGGGCCAGAAAAACTTCAAATAAAGCTTTACCTTTGACTGTAACAAATAGCTGACACTGGAGACTCCTTCTCAGAAAAAAACATCATATCAGGGGTTCCATTTTTTAATCCATTTATGTGGAGCTTCCATCATGCAAGTCCCTGTGTAGCATATTATGACTAAGCGCATTAACCTGTGATTTGCCTGCAGCTGGTAATACTGAGTTGTGCTGTTATTAAAATATATATATATATATATATATATATTAACCCATCAGCTTCTGAATAAACAGATATCAGAATTCAGCACCATGGTTATCCAAGAGGGTTACCCAAACTCCTGTTTTCTCAAAAGCCATCTAGCACAATGATTATCATAATATGGTTTGAGTATTATTTAGAAAATGATCTATGCCATACAGCAATAGTGTTTAACTGCATAACTTTTGGTGAACAGGAACTGAGTTTTTACCACATGATTGATGCATAAGCCACATAAAAAGGCAGCAAAAGTTTACCAAAATTACTATCTTACTTTTAAATTAATCTTATAGGAAAATGGATTAGAACCAAAGAACTAAACTGGGTTGAACTCTCTGGGGTGTTGTTGGCTGCCCTTCTCGGAGCCAAAGCTTTCCCTGGTGTGAAGGATCTCTATATTACACTCAGTCTGAGACTCTGTCTCAACTTGTTCTGTGGAGAAACATATCATTCATTCATCTTCATTATCCATTTTATCCTGGTCAGGGTCATGGTGGTTTTGGAGCATATCCTGGGAACACTGGGTGTGAAGCAGGAATATAAGCTCCATGGTATGCCAGTCCATACGGGGCACTATGCGCACATATTCACACCTAGGGGCAATTTAGCATAGCTGGTCCACCTACCAGCATGTTTTGGGGAGGTGGGAAGAAACTGGAGAACCCAGGGGAAACCCACAAGGATACAGGAGGAATGTGTGAAATCCCACACAGATAGAGGAACCATAGAGATGTGAGGTGGCAACACTACAGAGACTAGATTTACTCATAATGCTTGGACATAATTTCACTTTCATGTCTTATATTTGTAGACACGGAAGCACAAATATATACCCGGTTTCCTCCGGGTACTCCGGTTTCCTCCCCCAGTCCAAAGACATGCATGGTAGGCTGATTGGCATGTCCAAAGTGTCCGTAGTGTATGAATGGGTGTGTGATTGTGTGCCCTGCGATGGATTGGCACCCTATCCAGGGTGTACCCTGCCTTGTGCCCGATGCTCCCTGGGGTAGGCTCCAGGTTCCCCCGCGACCCTGAAGTGAAGGTTAAATGGCGCAGTTATCTCGAACTACCCTTTAATCCAAAGCACTTTACACTGTGTCTCATTCACCCATTCACACACACACACACACACTTGCCATCAGGAGCAACTTGGGGTTCAGTGTCTTGCCCAAGGACACTTCGGCATGTGGAGTCATGCGGGCCGAGAATCGAACCACCAACCCTACGATTAGTGGACAACCCACGCTACCGCCTGAACCACAGCCGCCAGGATAAGTGGTATAGAAGATGGATGGATGGATGGACGGAGAGAGAGAGGGAGAGAGAGAGAGAGAGAGAGAGAGAGAGAGAGAGCGCGCGCGAGCGAGCGAGCGAGCGAGCGAGCGCGAGCAAGCAACACCTTCTGAAAAAGAAAAAAAAGCAGCTGTTTTCATATCCAAAAAATAATAAGTATATTAAGTCTCAAAATAATTATCCCAGCATTGATATTTTATTCATCATATCAATTCCCTGTTTTGTTTAGAGAAGTGAGAGAGAAGAGTGGGAGGCAGATGGCTGGCGAACATCTTAAAATGGGAATTAAACATTTCCAAATGCCATTTTTTTCTCTCTGTCTGTCTCCCTGATGATGAATGAGGGAATGAAATGATCTTGACGACCATACAAATATTATGAAAGTCAATGCTTCTTCTTTCTCTATGTTGGCTAGGTTAACAGACTGTGACTGAAATGTTTGATGGGATGAGTGCAGACTAAACAGAGAGAAACGTCTGTGGTGGAGTGGAGAAGGATGTAGGGAATGGCTGCTAATGTTATGGTTGTTTTAAACGTTTTCTTTATGGTCTTGGCTTAAGCAGACAAATGCTTTACATAACTACATAGTTTCCTGTACTTTCTGCTGTCTTTCTCTTTCACTACCTCCAACTTTGCGAGATTGTGTGTGTATTTGTGTGTACTTGTTTGTGTCAGCTTTATATTCTCAATTAGAGAGCCTCATCCTCCCATCACTCTCTCTAGCTAATTAAAAGCCAGAAGCCTGTTCATTTCCTGTGCTCTCAAACTACCAGGCAGCTTAAAAGCCGGGTTGCAGACTCATTGCGGATGGATGAAAATGGAGCTCAGAATGCTCGCAGTTCTGGTGTATTTAAGGTTTCTGACACCAAACAAGATTTGTGCCCATTACCGCTGCTGCTGGAAATTGCTTCCCTGGTGGCACCGAGCCGCGCTCCAAATAAATGATGGTCAGGCTCGGCTGAACTTGAAATAAAGGCTTGTTTGGTTCTACTGGGTCTGTGTAGCTTTTGCTATGCCATTCATATGGGTCCTCAATCATCACTCGACTTCAGATCCATTCATTTTTTTTGTCCGCTCTGTGACGCACTTATTCTCACAGCAGATTACATGATTACAAGTTGTATTAGCCTTTTTTTTTTTTTTTTTTTAAATTGTCACAGATAATGAGTGCCCAGCTCATATGAAATATAGTTTTGGTTATTTGTTGTGTAATAGGGATGTAACGGAACACGAATACATAGTTTACAAATACAGATACAGTCAGGTCCACAAATATTTGGACAGTGACTTCATTTTACCTCTGTATACCACCATAATAGATTCGAAATGGAGTAATCGAGATGTGATGGAAGTGTAGACTTTCAGCTTTAGTTTAGTGAAGTTTTGTTGTTTCATCTTAATGATGACCTCATTCACTTCCCATGAACACCAATGCAAATTCAACACTTGGAATCAATTTCAGACCTTTTATCTCCTTACTTTGTCATGAAATAATGAGGAAACAGGCCACACCTGGCCATGAAACTGCTTATCAGTCAGTCCAATTACTCCTGAGCCTGTGAAAATGTGAATTAAAGCTAAAAGTCTACACGTCGATCACATCTTGATTACTTCATTTCAAATCCATTGTGGTAGAATACAGAGGAAAAAGGACAAAAAATGTGTTACTGTCCAGATACAGTATGCAGTGTTGGAGTTTTATTGTTGTTGTTGTAGTTAGAAAGCTTACCAGAAAGGTTTGTGGGGTATCTGTTTGAGACTAGATGTGTTGCATTGGGAATGGGATACCACCGGAGGCAACAAAAAAATCGCATGAGTGGGAGTTAATTACTTTCATGCAGGCCTCAAGTCTCAAACCTAATTGGTATATGCTGATAAATAAAACCAACTAAATTTGTTAGATGAAAATATACAAACAATAATAACGGTGTTTTTTCTAACATTTTCCCATGTTTCCACGGGCATAGTGGTAGGGCTCGTATTTAATTCAGTCGGTTATTCATTCATTCAATTAGTAAACAAGTAAGGAAAGAAGGAAGGAGGAAGGCTTTCAGATTAGGTCACGCCTAATTTGGAGCCCTACACAGATACAAATAGTGCTTTATTTCTCTCTCTATAACTCACAGAAGACTACAAATCGGAGAAGAGAAAAAGGCAATACCCCATGTATTTACTCAGCATAACAAGACAATGAAAGACAATAAGGAATTTGGTTTGTTTCTGATGACGAGGCCATTAAGACAGCGCTTTTCCTTCTGGCTTCATCAGATTGATGATCGTTGCTTACATGGGATGTGTTTGATTAATAGGCTGATTAGAGCGACGAGATGCCAAACGCCTCCGCTCTGGCAGTAATAAATCTGCTGCAAGCCTTCCGCATCTCTGCAGAAGGAAAATGAGCTCGGTAAAACTCCTCTAATACACTCATCCGCTTCCACGCCCCGGCCATGCTGCCTGTTACTGAAACGTCTTCGAGAGACAATGAGGAATTACTGATGGTGATTATTGTAAAGTTCGTGGACCATGGAGAGGGAGGTCATGGCCATAAAGCATGATTTGAGGCAGTTGATTATATTTCTGGCCAAACGACATGGTACAGGAGAAATGTCTTAGCCATTTTGTAAGTTGGACCTGTGGGAGCTGTGAAGCGATAGAAATCAGAGCTACTGCAGTCTGTGTAATACGCAGAGTGTCTAGACATGAAGGTGTGGCGTCTTAGCACTGCCAGACTACACCCACACACACACACACACACACACACACACACACACACACACACACACACACACACACACACTACAGGCAATTTCTGGTTATTAGATGCTGCCGCTGGTTAATGCATTGTTAATGTTGCCTCAGGGTGCTCCATATAAGAGTGCACTTTGAGAACAGTGTACAATAACATTCAACAAAGACTCATATATCAAATAAAGTGTTTTAGGTCATGATCAGACCAGAAATCAGAGTGTTTCCACTGCACATAGTGTATTCATTTTGAGAGTCTCCTATTGTCATAATTAATTCAACAAGTCCTTGTATTCAAGGCACATAACTCACTATCTAACTATGTTCAATTGCTGCTATCCTTCTAATGTACCTGTTTCATCATCAGCATTTTATCAGAAGGGAATCTTGGTAGGTAGTGCATTTGGGACATCCTTCAATGTCATCCTACATCATAACTTTAAGCACATTGAGGATGCGACACTTGTTTATTCACTATCACACGCTAGTTTATTGGCCTACCATAGGATGGAACCCAGACTAGCAACAATTATTTTCCTATTGTGTGTTGGGCACAATAGGACTACAGTTTGCATACATAATTAGCTAACATAAGCTGTTCACACACATAGTTAGCTAACTGGGGCAGTGGAAGTGCAGCTAGGGTCTCCGGATTCTACCCAGAGCTCGGGTTACAGCCTCTGAGGACATTCTGTACATGTTTTCCCAGGTCTAATTTGGTTTCCTCTGGGTTCTCCGTTTACATAGCTAGCTAACTAACATAAGATGTTTACTTACATAGCTAGCTAGCTAACTAACAAAAGCTAGCTACAGAAGCAGGGAGCAGGATTGCCAGCCCTCACTAAAATTTTAGCTGAGAAATATCTCAAAAAGCATGCAAAAAAGATCAGAAACTTTTCGCAGAAACACAAACTGACTATGGAGCACACGCATTTTTAAATTGCAGTATCGCTTGGTATGGATATTATCCATAACAATTTTAAATTGTAGCCTGGTATGGATATTATCCACTCAATAATTATTTTTTTCCCTCTGTCAATCTTTGCAATATACTCTATCTTATAACAGAACTGGATCTGTACATCACAGATACACTATCTGCACATACACTTTTCCTTTCTTGGCTATAGCCTATGTTTGTGGAAGTTGATTAGATTTCATTCTGATTATTTGCTTTAAAACAAAATCTTGGTGGCCACAGATAATTTTTTTAACTAGACCGCAAAAAAACATTTTTTAATTCAGAATTCTGAACTAGTGAACAGATTTATGGGATTGCCTACTGTAGAGTGCATTTGCCTTTCAAATAGAACAGCCTTTATTTTTGGATCACTAAATGCTGCCTAAAATACATCTCCTTCTGTTTAGTTCAAAATGCAGTACATTCTGTTGCCATGACTGTATCATTTACAACACAGACCAAGATGTGAGCAGTATAGTTTAAAATTTTTTACTGAGCATATCCATAATCAGAGGTAAAATGTAACAGATCAATAACAATGAAAAACCAATCTATAAAATATTTACTAATTTACCAATTACACCAGTTTTAGTGCTCATTTTCAGTGACTTTGACGTACCCACAGTAGGTGATAAGTGCCTGTGTCGGAATGTTTCCCAATTAACAAAGTGCAAGTGCACTATCACCCTAACCCCCCCCCCCCCCCCCCCCCCCCCCGCTCCCACCAACACCAACACCAACACCACCACCCATCTTCCCCATCTTCTTGTCAGCAAACAAATAAGCATATCTGGAGTATTTTGCACTCCTGAATGTTTGTGTGTGCTTTCTATTACTTTGGCACGATTTACTGATGGCAGGTGTCATTTGTACAATGCTAGAAAAATCCATAAGCATTTTGGATTTCTTCTCATAAATAAACTCAACAGATGAATAATTGCTCACAAAATTGATTCTTCTGTTATTTCACAAAAATATATACAGGGGTTTTTGTTTGTTTGTTTGTTTGTTTGTTTGTTTTTAACATACTATGTTTAGCCAAACTGAAAAGAACACCAGCTTTTCATGGGCATTGAACACTAAATGCAGAAATAATTACTACTAGTCTTGATAAATCAGAATAGATGGTTTATTATATCGAGCTTTATTCAGTGAATTGTACTTAGAAATAGAAATTGACGCAATGAGGTGATCAAAAGAGGTGAGGTGATCAAAAGAGGTGAGGTGATCAAAAAAAATTTTTTAGTAGATATACGAGCCCAGAGACAGTAAAAAAGATGTCTCTGGGCATTGTTCTGTTGTCATGTTTAGTTAACATGCATTGCCCTGTGTACTGTATTTTTTCTCCTGTGTACTTTGCAATTAATCCACTGTGTGATGAGCACTGTATTAACGCTGCATTTTGAGTTTATAACGTGTGTTTGTTTTGGTTTCCGGTCCTGGCGCCTCCCCGTCCCATCACTGGTCTGTTCTATGTAATGTGTGCACCTGTTCTCATTTCAGCCCTTGGTTAGTTTCTCTACTTATACCTTCTGTTTCTACAATTTGCAAAGACTTGTCCGTTGTCCAAGTGCATTTCGAAACCTTAGTTTCCCATTTGACCTGTTCCTTGTTTCCAATCTTGGATTTCTATTTTCTTCATTTAAAATTGGAAATAAACAGAATGTTTTAGAATTTTTCAATATTTCAAACAAATGTTCATTACAAATGATATGTTCAATATCATGAATATTTAATATTCAAGATTCTGAACTATCTCTAGGTCCCTATTTAAATGTAAGCAAATTTGTAATATTGACCATGTTAACATGCTTTATACAAAAGGTCAGATTTTCTTCACGCCTAAACTAATCTCTTCTATAGCAGCATGTGTTCAGACGACATTAATCATTTAGAAAACAATGCAAAATTGAAGCAGTTTCACTAGTGGCCTTAGACCTTTGGACCCCACCGTTTATGTTATACATATGATATGAAGAATGACAAATGATAAAACCCATGTGATTTGACTGATGATGCTAATGATAATTAGCAACAAAACAACATAGATAATATATCTGACTATGACCTAAACATATTCATGTACACAAACATATACATGTATATAAACAAATCAGACATTTTTATATTTTTAACATTTGGAATAAGTTTTTTTTTTTTAGTTTTCATGTTAACTTAGTAAGGAATAAAGTTCACCTAAGCTATTGTTCATTAAAGGAGTCCTTAAATTAGCACTTTCTTATGTTTAAAAAATCATATGTTTTCTGTGTGTTTTTCTTACTATACTGTATTACCTCCCCAACAGAGTTTTTTAGACTGATTGTATTCTTAGTCTGTGACTTTGTGAACCAGTATCAGGATGTATTTATAGAGACTTCAAAGCACTTCTGTAAGTTAGTTCTAGGTAAGGGCATCTACCAAATGTCATAAATGTAGATGCTAATGTAAATGTAAATGTAGACAAGCAGAAATTTTTCTATGCAATCGGCCAGGATCTGTGTCTGCTTAATCTTTGACACTCAGAAAATGAGTCTTCCAATTAATATTCTCTTTATAGAACTGTATAGCACTATGGGCAGTATATTCTCATAGATTTCTAGTGTAATAACATGATGTACTTTCTCGAATCTCTTCTAGTCTCTCTCAATTCAGTTCACGGTTGGTCTTGCAGTATTGCCAGGGAAACTAATGAAAATATAATGAGTTAAAGGTTGATCACCCAGTATTTAATAATAATTATACATGCAATCAATATAATATGAATAAGTTAATAACAAAGCCTTTACAATATATGAAGTTCATGTTGGTAATTAGTCAGTGAGTCTTTTCAATAGTCTCTCTCAAATAAGAGAGAAAATTACCTTTTTTCTTTTTTTTTTTTTATTTTTTTTTTTTTTTTTCTTTTCAGTTTACCGGTGTACAGAGGTTTCATCTGTTATTAGGCCAAGGCAGTGAGGAGCATTTTGGTGATTGTATTGATCCCATAAGAGTGTGAAATGAGTTGCTAACAGGGCAATTAAAGTTGAATATGCGTGCTGTTGAACCACATGTTGTGATTTTATGAGTTTCTAAAGAGTAAATGAAGTGCTAAGGACTTAGTACATACTTTTATTAGCTCCATGTTGGACTACTGCAACTTCATTGCTGTCTGGAAACTAATAGCATTGTGTAAGTTCTACAAAACAACAGCAGGAGCTCTTTTCAGAACTACGAAGATTGGCCCCATATGACCTGTTTTCTTTCTGGCTCTTGGTTACATTTCATACTGACAACTAAATCCTTTTGGTAACATATAAAACAATTCATGGAGTAATACCCTTTTATATAATGGACCTAAAGAAATTCTCCCTAATCTTGCTTATTTCTTAATGTTTAAGGATGTAGGTCTGCTTGTGAGGACAAGAGTCGGAAATCTACAGCAGGAGAAAAAAAAAACATTTACATTCTGAATCCTGAAACTATGAAATGTCTACCAATGTATAAAATTCAGATATTGTAACAACTTTAACAAATATAGGTTGAACGCATATAGTCTAGCTTTTTGAGTAGCATTTAAATAATGCAGCTTTAGGAATTTGCTTGTTTTATTTGTTTCTTCATTATCATATTATTTACCTTCTTTATTATCAATTTATTTATAAGTTTTATTCATTTTAATTCCATATTTCTAAAATTTCTTATCATTTACTTTTTAACTATCACACAAGTTTTATTTTGTTATTGCCTTATTATTTAATTGAATCTCTTTTTTTTATTTACTCTCTTATATTGTCAAAGTTGTTTTGTGATACTTTAAAATACAGAAGATGCTATAATAGGTGATTAAAAACTAAGACTGGAATACAGCGCTCGCTCTCTCTCTCTCTCTCTCTCTCTCTCTCTCTCTCTCTGTCTCTCTCTCTCGCTCTCTCAAATATACACAAACATACCCGTGCATTATTCCTTATACTGTTTTACTGTACATTTTCCTCTCGATGAAGGCAATCATTTTCTTTTCAGAGAAACATACTCATTCTAAGTAATTGCTCCAGTGTAAAATGGTATTTGTGAATATGTGTAAAAATCCTTTAGGAAACATGCTGCTTGGATATCAGCTTCCATTTTTCAGACGAGAGACATTTACCCAGAGCATCGCAAACCCTTTTGAAATCTTCAGTGCTTCAGCTAATTTGAAGTGCGCCCTGCATTTATTAGTTTCCTGCTGTCAATAGAACAGCACTTCACCTTCTATTACTGCGTAATTAACTACAATACAGCAAACATGCAAAGCATGCAGAAGTAGCCAATTCCTACTGGTTCTGCACACAGCATTCTACTGACACTTAAGCCAATTAGTATGAAGGGTTTGTAAAGACTTGGAAATACATAATTCTGAACTCTAAGGCTTGTTATTCAGTAAATATGTAGTAAACAAAGCAATAAAAGTAATTTACTATAAGTTTTAACTAAGAATTCATTATTGATATTATGGATATTTTATTGTCACTTCACAGCTCAAGTTACTGTCTGTGAAGAATTTCTGTGCATGCTCTCCCCATGTCCATGTGGGTTTATTACCTCCAGGTTTCCTCCTACTGTCCAAAAGCATGCCAGCAGGTAGAATGGCTACATTAAATTGCCCCTAGGTTTTAAAATGTGTCAGAATGGTGCCTTTTGATGGACTGGCATCCCATCTAGGGTGTATTCCTGCCTCGTGCCCAGTGTTCCCGGAATAGGCTCCAGATCCACCGCAATCCTGACCAGGATGAATCAGTTATTAAAGATGAATGAATGAATGAATGAATGAACATAATGCATAAATGTAATACATTTTATCTTTCCACTAAGTGTAGTAAATAGAAATCTTTTCCTCTATATAACCCTGAATGAAATCAAGTAATATAACGCCCTTTTTGCATTATACATGCTAAATGCATCACACAGCACAGTGGACAGAAGCACTACAAAATACAATATTTATGTTCCTTTCTGCAGTGTGTACTTATAATGTAAATAGAACTGTATTTCAGCCTTGTAAACCTACCATAACAGCACACACTCTGGCTTATGGTAAAATTCAAACCGTGTGAAAGCTCTAGCCGGTACAGTAGAGATATTTGTTATACTGTATATACTTACTGGAAGGCTTTTTTTAATAGAGACATGCATGGGATATTTAGTTGTTTTTTTTTTTAAATCACATGCACTTTTGTTTTACATTCCCACAACATTTTGTAACAAATGTAGTTGATTCTATTTCCCAAACAGAAACAAACTAGTATCCTAATTTAAACCACCACCACTTTGACCAGGCAGTTCCTAAGGATAAATTAATGCTGTAAATGCATTACATTAATAAATGTGCTTTTTCTTTGTCTTGCTTTATATCTGAATGTTCACCAACAAGTTTCATATCTGACTGTTCACCAACAAGTTTCATATCTGACTGTTCACCAACAAGTTTCATATCTGAATGTTCACCAACAAGTTTCATATCTGACTATTTACCAACAAGCTTCATATCTGACTATTTATGCACAAGCTTCATATCTGATTGCTTACCAGCAAACTTCATATATGACTGTTTACCAACAACCTTCATATCTGATTGCTTACCAGTAAACTTCATATATGACTGTTTACCAACAACCTTCATATCTGATTGCTTACCAGCAAACTTCATATATGACTGTTTACCAACAACCTTCATATCTGACCCCCCAAATGAAATTAGAAACCTCTCCCACCCACTGCACAGCTCTCACAGTCTCAACCAGTTGCAATGTGAACCTTTCTGGCAATTTTTCTACAAATAAAAACAAATAAATGCTGCTCCTCTTGTTTGGATTTATAATTGTATCTACAGTATTTGTACAATGGTCCTTGAAAGTTAGTGAACCCTTTAGAATTTTCTACATTTCTGCATAAATATAACCTAAAATATCATCAGTGGTTCACACAAGTCGTAAAACTAGAGAACCCAATTAAACAAATGAGCTAAAAATATTATACTTGGGCATTTATTTATTGAGGATAATGATACAATATTACATATCTGTGAGTGGTAAAAGTATGTGAACCTTTGCTTTCAGTATCTGGTGTAACCCCCTTGTGCAGCAATAACTGCAACTAAACATTTCCAATAACTGTTGATTGGTCCTGTACATCAGCTTGGAGGAATTTTAGACAATTCCTCAGTACAGAACAGATTCGACTCTGGGATGTTGGTGGGTTGACTAGTCGACTACTTTATTTAATGACATCCAACTAGTAAAAACGAATAGTTCTGTAATCTCTAGTGTGTCCCAGAAATGAAAACATATTCTGCAGTTAATGGGTTAATGATAGACCAGATCACACATCAGCTACAGATCAACACCCAAAACTTTGATCCACACATGGACAGTAAAAAAAAAAACTTACAAGAAAAACACCTTGAGTTTCCATCTCTGTCATGCAGTATTCACATGAATGAAACCTGTAGTACCGTGTTCTACAGCCAGTGCAATTAGTGCAGCACCACTAAAGCTAGCTAGCAGCCCTGATGCATTTATTAGCCTATAAATCAATAGCTAATAGTCAGGTCTGGTGATTGCAGTAAGGATTCGTAATAGTTGTACAAATCATTTGCCTAATGAATTTCTCTCATTTGTTTAATTGGGTTCTCTTTGTCTACTTTTAGGACTTGTGTGGAAATCTGATGATGTTTTAGGTTGTATTTATGCAGATATATAGAAAACCCTAAAGGGTTCACAAACTTTCAAGCACCACTGTATCTGTATCTCTAATCTACAACATTATGTAATATTATGCTTACCAGTCAAAATATGACTAGAACATAGACCTAGATCTAGTGTGAGCTCCACACCAAGTGAAGCTAAATAGGGAATATCATGCTTACTGCATTTATGTTGGTTTTCCCATGTAGTAGCATAGAGGATATAGTTAAGGACCATGGAGTTTAATAAATAGAATCTAATATTTTTCTACTCATTATGTTGTACTTCTGTCATGTCTTTGTTTCTCTGTAGACACACATACATTGATTTTTTTTTTGGCTACTCTATTGCTCTAGACGCTGAGGCTTGGTCATCAGGCACAAGGGAGTTTCTCGTGAATTGAGTCTAGACCTGACTTTCAACAACATGCGTGGTACTTTTTACTGAAAAAAAATATGTAATTGGTGCAGACACGCTTTTGAATAAGTAAAAAAAATAAATAATATCCAGCATTCATCTTCCCTCTTGTCTCAATTAGACCAACAGGGTCTGCTGGGCACAGAGACAGGGTGGATAGAGAGCTGTTTCACTGGAGGGTGGTTTCATGTTTTCTGGGAGGATCTTAAGAGACCAAGTGACAGATGAAAGAATCTGACACACATGCAGGCGGATTCCCAGTGCGCTTGTCAGCATCAGGATTAGTCCCTCACTCCAGCTGCCAAATGTTTCATGAAACTTTGCAGTGAGAGATGGAAAAAACTGTGAGCCAATGAAAGAAGAGAGAGAGATGGGTGAGAAGGATATGTGGACATATAGAGGTGAAGAAAGTGGCAGAGAGGAGTGGATGCAGAGACAGACAGAGACAGAGAGAATGAGAGAGGGAATAGATGGAGAGAAACAAACAGGTATAGCAAAAGGGAGAGGGTGGATAGAGAGAAGGGGGACTAGATGGACAGAGAGACAGAAAGAGGGAATTGAATGCAGGAAGACAGAGACAAAGAAAAAGATCGAGAAATACAGGATGAGGGAAGGGAATCGAGAGGGAAGTGGAGATCAGATTAAGGGGATGGTATGGATAGGCAAAGGCAGACTAAGAGAAGTGGATGAAGAGACAGACAGACAAAATGAAGGGAGTGGATGGAGAGAAAGAGACAGAACAAAGGTAGTGGATGTGGTGAGACAGAAGGAATGAAGAGAATGGATGGAAAGAGAGATGGAATTAGTGGATGGCTAGACAGAAAATGAAGGGAGTGGATGGAGAGAGAAAGAGAATGAAGAGAGAGGATGGAGATACAGAAAGAGCATGAAGGGAGTGGATGGAGAGAGACAGAATGAAAGGAGTATATTGAAAGACAGACAGACAGAATGAAAGGAGTGGATGGAGAGATAGAAATACAGAATGAATGGAGGTGGATGCAGAGAGAGAAATACAGAATGAATGGAGGTGGATGGAGAGAGAGAAATACAGAATGAATGGAGGTGGATGGAGAGAGAGAAATACAGAATGAATGGAGGTGGATGGAGAGACAGGAAGAGAATAAAGAGAGTGGAGTGGGAGACAGAGCAAATGGAGAGAGAGATGGCTTACTGTCATCAGGGTTTGGCCTTTTAACCTGTGACTCTTTGTGGCTGGCTCTGTGTGTGTGTGTGTGTGTGTGTGTGTGTGTGTGTGTGTGTGTGTGTGTGTGTGTGTCTTTTAGCAGCAGAGGCCGCACTCCCAATCTGACCCTGTCGTCTGTAATTGGCTGTCATCCACTCCTTCCCCAGTGGCCCATTTGCTCTCTTCTTTTTCTAACTCTTTCTTCATCTTTCTTTTTTTCCTGTGTCTCTATGTTTGGTCTTCCTTCACCTCTCCTCCAGCTGGGGCAGAGTGCACACGTTCTTCTACCCAATTTGAGTAGGATCCATCAGGCTGAGGCAGTCAATGTCATTGCTTTTTTGCTAAAGCAAGAAGAAAAAATGTCTTGGCACTTGAAAATGAAGGTCAGGGCAACGTTCAAGATGGGCCCTTTCAGTGTGTGCAGCTACGCGGACAATGGGGGAATGAGTAGTGGAGCCGCTATGCTTTCCTCCACATATAAGGTTGCTTGTCTATGATGGATGACAAAGCAACAAAGCGTCCTATGCAACCCCTGGGAGAGGACGCTTCAGAGATTGCGCTGTAAAACTTATTTGTGTTTCACCGCCAGGATGTTTCAGAGACCTGTAAACACAGTGGAATCAGAAATATCATGCATATCATAAGACGTGTAAAAAATGTATAAAATAAAATTATTGCTGTAATACTTAACAAGACTTATGCTTGTGTACTTCATCTTATTGTGCAATTTATAATTTGTACTTTAGTTAATGTTTGCTCAGTATATTTACTTCTAGTGTCTTCTCCAAAAGCATTTTGAAAAATTAATTATAGACAAGGTAATCATGTTATATAGCAAAGTTCATGTTTTTTACACTCACAGTTTTATTTAACGTATTTTTGATGACATGTTAAGAATGTGTCGTTGAAGCATCAGGGGGTGGGGTAATTTGGTTAGGCATGTTGTTTAAAAACTTGTGTCTATGTCAAATTCATGAGTTCAAGTCCCATGACTGGAAGCTGTGACAAAAGTGAATCTGTAGCCAGAGAAGTACCAAAGGTGCTAATGCTCTGTCTTGCCATTGCTGGGCATCTAAAGAATCAGATTTTGCTTTAACTGTGCAAAAGATGACTAGTCGACTACTTTATTTAATGACATCCAACTAGTAAAAACGAATAGTCCTGTAATCTCTAGTGTGTCCCAGAAATGAAAACATATTCTGCAGTGAATGGGTTCATGATAGACCAGATCACACATCAGCTACAGATCAACACCCAAAACTTACAAGAAAAACACCTTGAGTTTCCATCTCTGTCATGCAGTATTCACATGAATGAAACCTGTAGTACCGTGTTCTAGGAGCCAGTGCAATTAGTGCAGCACCACTAAAGCTAGCTAGGAGCCCTGATGCATTTATTAGCCTATAAATCAATAGCTAATAGTCAGATCTGGTGATCGCAGTAAGGATTCGTAATAGTTGTACAAATCATTTGCCTAATGCATGCTGGGTAGTAGTGATGAAGGATGCTGATAGGCAAAAAAACAAAACAAAAGAAAAAACAGTATAAAACATACTACTACATTATTCTGAAACAGTCTTTGATCCACGAGTGCTTTAGAAGCTGATCGTGGACTTCTTTTCATGTGTGAGAAGTGGCAGTGGGAGATGCAAAGAGAAAGTTCTACATAGCAACATGACAATAAAGTTTCTACTCTATGTTATACTACAGTATATCCAGTACATATAATGTTTAAAGATAGTGTGAGTGTTCATATTACTTACTTTTCTCATTACTTCCATGCATTTAGTGGTGAGAGTTCAATCCATTCAGAATTTCCCCTCGGTGGCGGTGTGCATACGGCTCAGCTCAGACAAGTGAGAGAACATCTGCCCGTCTTCACCCGTAAAGCGCTAATTGCAATTTTAAGCCGTATGTTGTTTCTCTTAACACCCATAATCAATAGTTGCCTCTCTTTTTCTAGCAGATGGTGATGTTCATCTTGAAGTCATTCTTTGGTGTTTCAGCTGAAGCAGTCATGCTTTGCTAAGGGGGATGATGGATAGCCATCTGAGAGGGAACATGACTGAGAATAAAGCACTGTTTGTTTGTTTTTTGCTTGCACATCTATATCTCTGATATACGTACACGATTAATGTAGAGCTTGTCAAGAACAAGTCTGGAGTCGGAGGATTGCATCAACACTTAAGTACAGTCCTCAAGCCATACACACCTGTGGACGACACCGATATGGGTTTGCAAATGTTATTTTTTTTTTTTTAAATGACTTCTAATTTCACTATGATGAAACTATCATGTGCATTGTGGAATGAAAGAATAAGACAACAAAGAAAGAGATTGAGGAATTATAGAGGAAGAAATAGACAGACTGAATGTATGTGCGCTTATATCAGATGTCTTTGCATGCACATTGTTTGTGGGTGTGGATGTGTGTATATACACAGTGGTGAGGGGAAAAAGACAAGAATCCTTTAAATAATACAAACTCTCTGTGTGCATGTATGTATTAGTCACTCTCATAGCTACTAGTATGAATCATTTTAACTGACTCATATAAAAGACTACTGGGTTTATTTCAAAATCCCATGACTAACAGTACATGGTCTACATTTCCATGGCACCCATGCTGATAAAAGCAGCAAAATCACCTCAAGCAAAGAATCGTGAATTCCAAAGGCTGAGAGAAAAGTTTAAATAGTCAAAAGGACAAAGATGCAAAGCTCAAAACATTGTGTTAGAATACACTACAGTGTACAGTATACACCACAGAGGAATTAAACCACACAGTAACATGATATTAGTCCTACTTCTACAACAGCACCTGATATTTTACGCGAAAACAGCAATCTCTTTTGAACATCTACAAACACGGGTACCTCAAAGGCTTGAAGATGAGGACAAGAAGCTGATTCATAAAATCATAACAGACTATCAGTGTGAAACAACACTGTAATATCCTCTTCAGACCACCCACTTTGTGCGCTCTTATGTCCATCCAGTCATCTATCCATCTACACATCCTGATTGACAGACAGACAGACTGAGATCCTTCCATCTGTCCATCCATCTACTGTATATATCCATCCATTTGACATGTAGATAGACAGAATGTGGAGTGCGTTTCACAAAACAAAGCAGGAGCAAAACAAGAGCATTAACTAAACACAAAGATTTTAAGTCCTTACATTTTCCTGGAACACAGGCAGACTAGACACACCTAACCATTCTTCATGTGGAAATGGCATTCAGCTGGCTTCCATGAACAATGTGATGTAATTGCAGAGCAATGGATGTCGTGTGGAGATTTCATTCATCATGTCATGCACCTGGCATCTGGGTGTACTGGGTCGACAAACACATTACATGACCATAGCCTGTGATTGGTCATTACAAAAGAGGCATGCCCAAGCTGATTCATTAATAGCATTGTATAGGTTTCACTAGCATGCTAAACTCACCTTCCTTAACCCTTGATTTATTTAATGGTCTCATGTATCACCTGTGTCTTATTTCTTTTTTATTTTCTCTTTGTAAATATAAAACAAAACAAGCATTTCTTCCTGTTTCTTATGCTTTGTTATTTGATTATGTACTTCCAGTAACTCCTGCGATGCCATAGTTTATGTTGTCAGCACTTTGCAGCAAGCAGTCTTCTTACTGTAGTCACGAAAATTAATGAAATTTTAACATTCACTCCTGGAGCACTATGAGGTTGAAAGCTTGTGAAGGTGGCTGTATCTTCAAGCAAACCCTTGCAGATGCCACGCTGTGGCCTTACAGCATCCCAGAGCTTGAAGGACTTCTGGAACGTGTGTTTTTAGGTGGAGACTATTGTTGTCAAGCAAGCAAGCTTTTCTCTGGGTGTTGAAGATTGTAAAATTTACAGCAACCATGTCTTTAAAACCTGGGCTTAGGGATACATACCTGTTCTGATGTTTGAATTATTTAAGCAAGCCAGTAGTGTGGATTACATTGCATATTCTGACTAATGGAACGTTTGTGAATCCGACTTGAATTCTGCTTAATGAGAGTTCAAAACTTTCCAACATAATTGGATTCTGGGTTGATTTCTTCTGTCCACCTGTAACAAGGCATTTAATCATTAATCAAAATAAGCAATGAATAATGAGGCATTGCAGAGTTGGTGCCAGGTCTAAGATGCTAGGCTCATCTGTAAATATACACAACGGGGGAGGCATTTGTTGGGCAGGGTGAGAGGGAATCGATGACCACTGGCTACATCCAAAGCCACTAATGGTCTTGGTAGGATTGTCAGCACAACTGATGAACTCAGATGGCCAGTTTGTGAAGAGTATTGACAGGCAGCAGGATGTTTTAATGGTGTCCATGGCTAATGAAAAGCACAGCCACTAGTGTGTGGGTTTGTTTTGCAGGTTTCTTGCTGTAAGCCAGAAGCTTGGGCCAATTTCTAATATGCTTGGCTTCTGTTTGTCTGTCAAACCACATGGGTCACTTTCAATATATCAGTGGATTAATATTACATCTACGCATCCCACCCACCTTGAAAAAAACCCCACACAACAGGATTTACATATGAATGCTTGAACTTTCTTGCGCTTTCTCTCACACTTCCTGTGTAGGTTGCTGTCAGGTATATACCACTGTGGACCACGGTTTGCACATTTGCTCAGATGAGGGATGATGGAGCCTGTGCCAGGTGAATTAATCCAGTCTGGCATTTTGAACAGGGCCAGACCGTGGGCACATCTGGAACCAGCCAGACACAGGCGCATGTGTGTGTGAGCATGTGTGTGTTTTTTATGAGACTGTATTTGCATATGCCTTCTGGATATTGGAACCAGACTGGGGGTGTTATTGTAATCTCAATTTTGCACCTTACTGTATTACCATTCTTCAATATCTGTTTTTTGTATGTTTTTCATGCCAGTGATAATTTTAGTGTAGGCAGATTTTAACTGGAGGGTATTTGCTAAGAATCTCTATGTCCTTTTTTTTTTCACCAGTCCATTGCTGGTGACCATCTGGTCCTTTGGGCTAAGCTACAGTAGTGCCAGTTGTAATTGTCATCTCTATGGCAAAATATGTTTGAGGAAGGATCTTTTCAGAGCTAGGCACACAAATAAATATTCTTTATAGTCAACCAGGCATGCTAACTGCTAACTAGTCAACGATGGGTTTTTGGTACCAGTCTGGAAAAAAGGAAAATAATTATATAAAATTTTTATTGTGAAACAATTGGAGAAATTATTATAAATATTATTATAGCATGTACAGTATGAGGTCAAATTCCTGACATACTTAAAATATTTAACATAAATGCAAAAAAAAAAAAAAAAAAAAAAAAAAAGCCATTCCTGACAATGAATGGTTATGGATAAACAAAATGAACTAAACAGGTCTGGGTCAGGAAATGTCCGTGAGGACTGTAAGGGGCACTGCAAGGAAATGCTTGAAATAAAAGTATACAGAGACCACATAAGTTTAGGCTCAACATGTAATTTATTGCATGTGCTTTGTTAAAATTGTGTATCAATTTTTGCTCATATTCATTTTCTAATAATTCTGGCATTAACCACCATATTTGGGTTTTATTAGCTTTACACTGTCTTTCATGGGAACTTTTTTATTCTTTGAAAGTGGGTTGTATAGGGAATATGATAGCACTTAAAAATCACCTATATAATACACTCATATTCATATGTTATACCTTTATTTCATGTAATATGCTTATTTCACATTTTCGTATTAGTTAAAAATGAGATAAACATAAATTTCATCATTTCATGATGGAAATTTTTTTAAAGCATTGTTCCACTTTACTTTAAAATATTGTGCATAGTAAATAAAGCAAACCACAGTTATTTTGAATTCTCAATTCGGATTAATCATGAGGAGTTGATTAATTTTCTATAACAGCAGTTCTGACACTACTTCTGGTTGTAATTCATATCAAATGTTCATATTAATGACTTTTGTTCTTATCCTTGTAATAGATTATAATTTCTTTACTAACAACTTAGCACAGGGACTTGTATGACAGACGGTCCACATATACACAAATTTTAAAAATGTGTGTCATTGTTGAAATGTTGAGGATCTCTTTGAGGAGATGTTTAGTATTTCTGGAAGGAATCTTCAGTGTCAGTGACAGGCAGAGATAAAGCTGTAACTTGGAGAGGAGCTACCAGCCCCTTAGGATCAACCAGACCCCAGTGGAGAGAGTGGACAATTTTCAGTACATTGGTGTTCACATCATGCAGGCCCTGTCATGGTCCTGTCACATCAACACCCTGCTGAAGAAGACCTGGCAGCATGTTTACCACCTTAGATGCTTAAGAGATTTTAAACTGCCCTCTAAGGCGGTAAGGAACTTTTATAATTGCACCATAGAGAGCATTCTGATGGGAAACATCACAGCCTAGTTTGGGAACAGCACCAAGCAGGATAGACAGGCTATCCAGAGGGTGGTGCGATCTGCACTGAGCTCCCTGACGTGCAGTCCATCTACAGCAAGCAGTGATGGACCAAGGCCAGCCATCCGAACAATGGACTCTTCACTCTGCTGCGTTCAGGGAAGCACTTCCTCTCCCTGAAGGCCAGCACAGAGAGAATGAGGAGGAGTTTCTTCCCACAGGCCATTCCGGCCCTCAACCAGGACAACACCTAGGACTAGAGCTTTGACTTACTACACAACACCCACACCTCCTACATTCCTTCAATACATCTTATATTTATTCATCCTCAGTAAGCACTTCAGCCTGTATTTATATCCTGTATTTCATATATATATGAATATTTATATATATGTGGACAATTTCAAGACAACTACCTCAGTTTAATGTTGCACGTCATTACATTGCATCTTTATATCCTACTTCTGGTATACTTTTATATACTTTTTCATTTTTCTAACTGTACACAAGTCAATTCTGGGACAGTCATGAAAAGCATTTCACTACACGGCATACTGTGTATGATTTTGTGTGTGACAAATAAAATCTGAATTTAAATTTGAATATGAACTTTTCTGAAACAGGAAAACCAGAACAGAGGGCTTAGTGGCATCTCAGTAACACGATAAGCTGTATTTGTATATATTTGTCTTATTAACTTCAGTAGCGAGGAAAAATATACAATGGTGAGACAACAACTGTTCAGAGCTGTTATCATGCAAGTGATAAGAGGAGGTAACTTGTTTTGATATTCCACAACATTAAACATAATTATATAACTATCAAATGTGTGATTTTTTCTGTCAAAACTTCAGGATGTGCCGTCAAGTGTTTAATTCCTCGCTGATCCTCTGGTGCGTGTAATGTTGTGTGTTCTAGATTTAGTAACTAATTGACTTGTGCTACAGGTTGTATAGGTACTGTGACAAAAGGCAAAAATCAAGATCAGTATGAGATTGAATTTTTAACTGACCAATATAGGCTGTCTGTGACCTCTGTTCTATAACTGTGTCTACTATAGCCCTTTGTTAAATGCATAAATATTTAGAAAAGTGCTTGCTGCCAACTTAATTTCAGATTCACTTTAGAGATAATTTAGTTGCTTTAAGAATTCGTATGTGAATTGCCAAAAAAAAAAATCATGTCAATTTAAATATTGCAATTGTAGTAGTGAATGATGAAAGTGGTGAGCAATAAAAGCAGTTGGGCCTTAAGACATTTACGATTAAAGCAAAATATTGCAGTCATTCTTACAAATGAAAGCCAAACTCACTTTGTCACAGTGGGTTACTGTGTGTACTGTGTGGCTTACTGATTCTTTAATATGGATGAGAAACTTGGATTAGCTCGGAGAAACTTTGATTTAAACTTGTAGAAAAAAAAAATGCTTGGCCTGATATTTCACAGAACCACATTGCACATGCCATGTTTATCAATTGTATTGATTTTTTTCTTCTTGTGCAGGTAATACATCATGTCCAGCCTATACACATGCTTTCTCAGAATCTTTTTATATGCGGACTGATTTTGCTGAGGAGAGGCCGTGCTGTTGCTGAGTGCGTGATGAATGTCCAATTGACTTGATAAATGGGTGTGATGCTGGAAATCCATCAAAAAGGCTGCTGATTAAACGCACCAGCTTATTGATTAAACTGCAGGAACACCTCATTAGAATACAAACCAAATTATGCAGTGTTAATACTTATCAACACATAGCAGGAATCATTTCGCTCGTGCACCTAGGAACAATGAACTATAGTGTGCTATATAATGAGAAATTACTCGAAGTCTGACACATCTCTGTGCCTTCCCACCAAAAAATGAAATGGTGCAAGAAGAGATGGGAGGAAAACAGAGAATGTGTAAGACAGAGAAATACAGTATGTGGTTAAGGGACTATAGCTGTCATCAATCATGGTTAACCTGAGTGAAATGATTCCTTCACTCACTTTTTCCGGCTACAGATGGCTCATGTCATGCTGTCTGCTTTTAGTGATGGATACAAAACACCACAGCTGTGGAATATTTGAACTACACTTGCTCTACCATCATTTGTACTATTGCGCAATCTAGCCTTACAGAAAATTTCATATACAAACTTCATATGTGAATGATCACATAATTCACATAATGTTATTTTTCACATATATCATGGGCTTTTCTCATACAGTGCATGTGTTTTTAAGTTCACATGCTTTTTTTTTATTTTTAATGTTAATTGAGCATGCGGTTTTATTGTGATTTATGTGATTTTCTCACAGGAATAACTCTTTTTTTTCAGATGATCACACTGGACCTCATTTCTCAGTCTTTTAGTAAGGTTAAGTGTAAATGTTTGCGTAATTCAAACAGAACTAAATGAATGTCAATCAGCTATAAATGACCAGATGTGTACCTGGCACCGCTGAAAGGCAAAGCTCACAGAACTGTAATGACCAGCAAAAGACAAAAAAAAATACTTTTGAGACTTTTGAGACATGAGACTTTCTCATGGTCCTAGGTACTAGGCAATCTATGAAATATTGCAGCTTGAGACATACCAGATCATTCATTTAGTGCTGGCTGTGATTAAATGTTGCACAGCATTAAAAGAAGATGCTGCAGCATACAGAACCGACTTCTGCACCATCTGAGTGTGTCCTTCTTTTATACACCAGCATTCAGAATTGAATGACTGATCTTATTTATTTTAATTTATGGATTTATGTTGGCTTTCTTTCTTTCTTTTTTTCATATTTAATATTTCTTTAGTTAAAACCATTAATATGACAGGGTTTCACAAAAGTTTCACTAAATTTGTATAGGTATACATAAGCTATTTAAATTTGACACTGTAAACCATGTATAAATGTGCAGCAGCTCATTGCGGTTTATATGTTTAGAAGCTGAACACTCAGGATCATGAGTGAGATACGAACATTTTTCCAAAAGTATAGGATTTTTATGAATACCAAATTCTTATGTAAATGTCTTGCGTAAAACAAACGATTTATGAGTAAATCCGCTCATATCCAGCTTGATAAATGAGGTCCACTGTTCACATGATGTCACAAGTGGTTATTTTAGTTGCTTTGCATGTTTGTTTGTTTTTTTTTATAAGTGATCACATATTAATGACCTAATCACATGAGGGAAAATGTCCAATAACGTGAAATATATGTGATTTTTCAATAAGGCCTATGCAGTTGCATTCCCTGTTGTGGTTTTACAAGAAATGAGCACATTCTCAGACCATCTACTTTTTAATCATCTCAATTATTTCAGTGAAAGCACCAGACCTGCAAAGAGAATTTTCATGAACCAAACATTGTCTCACATTCTGAATTGCTTTCTTTACCCACTGACTGCTGGACTGCTACTGCATTTTCTAACAGACTAACCAAAAAAAACGCATTCCAAACATCAAGAACACCAACATGATTAGCCATTTTGAAAGTGTACAAATGCATAAAGTGGAATTTCAGTATGCCCGTCCAATTTGGAAATAGATTTTAACTGCTCACAGTGGTACAGTAATAACACTATAATCGCAACCCACAAAGCTGGCTGTGGATTTTTCTTAATTGTACCATTTGTTCTTTTTCAAGCTGTTCCCACCTCAATAGATAAAATGCTCCCATGGAAACATCACCATATGTGACTGCTTTGTAATCATGAGTGCATTCATGCTCACTGACTTGCAACATTGCAAATACAAATGCCATGTTAAATCACATGTTTTTGACAGCCAAGATAGTACATTTTAGGTTCAAAGTTTTTCAAAGTGATTGAGTCTGCGTGTTTCCTGTTTGACACTGTACAAATCAAGCCTCACTTTACTGCCCCCTGTGGACCTACCAAGCTGTGAGGTCTGTCATCAAAAAAATGCCCCTCAACCTCCCTGGTGTCTCATGCATCAACTTGTTTTGGATCTTGCTTCATTGACAGACACAGAGTGCAACCTCTTCATTTCCCCTGAGTCTGACCTTTAACCCAAGAAATGTCCTTTTTTGTCATGGCACATGATAAAATCCCTGACTGTGCAGGTTCACCAGATCCAGCACAGTGTGAGATCATAATAATAAGCATGTTTCTGTCTAAATGCTCAAATTAAAAATAAATAAATAAAAATGATAACTACTAAAATTTTAACTACTGTAACAAGACAGGAAGTACTCAATATACCCAGAGGTGGTACAAGTAAAAATTCCCTTCTCACTCAATATCACAGTGTCATATCACAGCAAACCAACGACTCCATTTCCCAGAATGCACCATGAACTACAAACATAGCCAAAGATGACTACAACTCCCAGAAACACACTGACACATTCACCATCTCCAGAGTTCTAATTAGACACACCTGCTGCCAATTACACTCATCTCACACCACTCCTTTATAGAGACTGTTCACACAGTTGCTTTGTCTCTGTCATTACCAACGCTTGGTACCGTGTTTGTTTATTTTAGTTTTGACTTTGTTCAAATTTAAGACCTTGCTTCTCTGCCTTGCTTAGTTTGAACTGTTTGCTCGATTGCCTGACCTCTGCCTGTCTCTGTTTATTGATTTCTGCCTGATCCTCTGGACTTGTTTTATTAAACTGCCATACCTGCACTTGTTTCCGTCTGTGCCTCTATTACATGATACAAAGAAGTGCAGCTTCAAATTCTTCACTCAAGTTAAAGTATAGTAGGAAACTGTAAAGTCTCAAATGAATAAAAGTGAGAAAGTAAAAAAAGTACAAAAAAATATATGCACAAGAAACAAATTTCAAATTACACTGATTTTAGTTACTAATGGTAAATTAATGCCTCTTTCACCAAGGAATCATGGAATTAGCTAAAGATAATTAACAACAGGTTTATTCCAAATCTCTCAAATGTTAGCTAGCATGATAACACTGACAATAGTGACACTGACAGTGGTTGGAGGTTCGATTCCCACCGTGGCCCTGTGTGTGCGGAGTTTGCATGTTCTCCCCGTGCTGCGGGGGTTTCCTCCGGTTTCCTCCCCCAGTCCAAAGACATGCATTGTAGGCTGATTGGCGTGTCCAAAGTGTCTGTAGTGTATGAATGGATGTGTGAATGTGTGTGTGATTGTGCCCTGCGATGGATTGACACCCTGTCCAGGGTGTACCCCGCCTTGTGCCCGATGCTCCCTGGGATAGGCTCCAGGTTCCCCGTGACCCTGAAAAGGATAAGCGGTATAGAAGAGGGATGGATGGATGGATGTAGTAACAGATTAGCTTACAATGAGAGGTTTAGGGTCTCATTCTGTTAACGTTTAAAGAGTTGTTAGGCATTTAGATCAGTGTCTTGTAGCTGTATGTTGCTAAAAATGTACCTTACAATCTTATGAATATAGAGAAATGTAGGGATTAGAAAGTCAAGTACAGACTTGGGTGCAATAAAAGTAATCATTAATGGATGGGTGGACTGGCATCTCATTTATTGCCTAAAAAAATATACTGTATATATGTAAATCCATCCATTTCCATCATAGTCATATCTTTAAAAATGATTCTGAATTTCTGTTTAGATTTGAACGTGAAACACATGGTATTAAGATTGTATAAATAAGCTGTACCAGACAAGCATTAAAGCAATTTTTAGAATATAAGTGCTAAACCATCTGGTCATGTGAAGAGGTGTGATTTAATAGACTGCTGCAAGTTTTATAGCTCACAGTATGTGCAGTGCCGATTGAGTGTGTAGTGTCAGCGACAGGTCATGGTCATCACTGCACATCCTCCACAAACCATAATTAGACCAGCGTAGGATTCTGACTCTTCAAATTCCTCGGCTTATTTTCCAGATGCCAGCTTAAACCACATTATACAGTACATACGAATAAAATATTTGAACCACACTTTATGCACTGTGGAGCATAAATATGTAAGCTGTTGTTAAATATTCATCAGGGACGCTGTGCAGCAGAAAAAAAGAAGAAGAGACAAAGCAAATGTACAAAGTTTCAGTATCGAGAGGTTACAACTTGGAAGATAGAACTTTATTTAACATAGTTATTTAACATGACCACTCTCCATAGGCGGTTTGAGAGTAGAGTCACGGATCTTTTGAACAGCAGCTCCTCTCAGTATGCCGTAGCTGTGCTTCTCATAATGAACTGAGGTCACATTTAGATGCTGCCTGTGTCCTGTAGAATCACTTAAATGTTTAAATGTTTAAACTAAAATATATTGAGTAGGGCCTCTCAGTTCCTGGGTCCCTGGTTCGATCCTGAGCTCAGGATAGTGTTTGTGTGGAGTTCTGCATGTTCTCCTTATGTCTGCGTTCTCCAGTTTCCTCACACCTCTCAAATTGTGAATTTGTGTGTGTGTGTATGTGTGTGTGTGTGTGTGTGTGTCCTGTGACGAACTGGCATCCCACATAGAGTATATTCCTGCCTTGTACTCAGTGTTCCCAGGGTTGGCTCTGGATCCTCACACATCTCTAACAAGAATAAAGCAGTTGCTGGAGATAAATGAATGCATTTATGATTTCTCTTTGGGGTCTGAGTCCAAGATGGAGGTGAAAGAATGTCTTTTAAAAACACTTTCTTAGAAAACATTTTTCTTGTAATTTATTTCTTAGTTACTTTGCATCCTTGAAAAAGCTACACTGCAGTTACTGGGGGAATCCAGAATACTCATTTAAAGACCTGCACAACTGGTAACCGGTATAACTGGTAACACGTATTGATTATTGATGATTCAGAAATTCCGTGTAGGCTGAAGAAACATTTTACTATGTACATTTCTCAGCCTCATTAACTTGAAGATATCATTTGGGGTTGGGGAGGACATGAGCATTTTCTCCAGGACCTATAATAATCTGATGAATTAGATTTATTTTTATTTTTTTTTAAAGTTTAAATGCATGGTTTGCAAGTAGCTTCTTTTGTACAGAAACTTGATGAATGAGATCCCTGGACTGTACTTGTCAGAAAATACCATCAGAGGACCTAGGCCTGGCAGTGCATACAGATGGCACAACTTCAAAGCAGAGACAGAAACTGCAAATAAGCACCCTGATTATCATTGCACCATATTTAGCTTCATGGTAAGGCCTGAGAAAAGCTTGCTCTTGCTACAGTAAGTCAATAAGTCGATGTATGTCATGGAACGCTTAGCTGTGGAATAATCTGCACCCTCAAATGTTGAATTATGCATTTGTACTGAGAGCTCAATACACAAGATCAGCATGGAGACACTGATATTTGCATCACAGACTGTAGATCCAAGAGATGAATCTGTCTCTCTGGGCTCAATGCCAATTCCTCCCAGACTGTCTACAGTGACAATCGCTTCTTTCTGTCATATGAAACAGTATGCTTTTACTCTTTACTACAGCTAGCTTTCAATGAAAACACTTAGCCAATAATGGACAGTACAATTTTCAAACAGACTAATGGGACAAATGGCATGGCAGTGGATCAGGCAACAACTGTGAAGAGCTTTAAGGAGTTTGAGCTATTTAACAACAACATCAACAACATTATTATTGTTATTATTAATGTGCATAACTCTTATTAAGGTTGTAATTACTAATGATGTTTTTGTTGTTCTGACTATTATTATTGTTATTGTTGTCACTGTTATTGTTGCTTGTTTCTATTGTTGTTGGTGATGCTATTGTTGGTAGTGGTGTTATTGTTGTTGACATCTTTGTTGTTGTTGTTGATGTTAAAGTTGTTGTTATTTTTTGTTGTTTTATGTCCCATAACCAATCATAAAACCATGATGTGCCATAACCAATCATAAAACCATGAGTGACGGTCCAGTTGCCACTTTTGTCTAGCCTATACATTCTTGTGGAAAGATGCTGATGAACTCATCTGAATCCAACTACCAGAACACACTCATAACACAACCATGATTACCCCATATCTCAGCCGCAATATCCATTTTAAAAATCTATTTTAGGGCCACTTTTGGTCAAAAATGAAAATGCTTCACGAACTTTAGATATGGTTGATCCATTTGGGCCGTTAATGTCAGAAATTGCAAGTGCCAATAAAACAGCAATGTAGACACTTACATTTGAGCTACATTTGACCCACAATACAATTTTTCAATAATAACTGTTCTTTATGTGCCCATAATAAATAAATACATAAAGCAGAACTTTTAGGTTCAAAATTTGTGCATGCTTTATATACAGTATATTTAAACACAAAGCAGCATTTATGATAATGCACCCTGATTTTTTACAATCATCAATAAACAAACCATAAGTCTAATATGATATAAATCAATTAATATAAATGATGATAAAAAGTACATTTAACAATATAAAAGAGCTACACACGTATGTTTTGAAACTGGATTTTAAATCGCCCATTGAGCTGGTGTTCCTAATGTTCTCTGAAATACTATACTACATTTTACAGAATAATATGAAGAAGATCTTCCACCAGCTGAGCTGTGAGTGATCATATTTAGAGAATATGGAGTTCATTAGCAGCTGTGCCTCCTCTCCAGCCAACATGCAGCTGTTATGCAAATCATCAGCGCAGGGATGAATTACAAAAAGCCTTCAAATTCACCTGTTGGTTCCAGTCTATTATTTCTTCCTCTCAGGCTTTCATTTGTACATGAGGAGATATTTTTCAGTTTTTGTCACTCCCATTTCTCCCTTAAGGGAAAATTATTTAATCACAAGAAATGTTCCTCATTATTTTATTTCTTTCTGGCTCCGCAGTCCAACCGCGGCTTGCACTATGTCGCAGGTACTTTACTAGAACTGTCGCAGGTTGTTTGCTACTTGTATTAATGACATATAATCTCACATGGCAGCAGACGATTGCAGACAAGTGCTTAAGTCATTAACAATCTAGAAAGTCAATACGTAATGCCATTTGAAGTAGTTTGTGGTATTGGTTGTCCTTAGCTCTCCAGTGTCTCATGTCTCATTTATTTTTTTTTTACCCACCTTCTCTTTCCTTCTGTCTCAGTTTCTTTCTTTCTCCCCTGTGTTCTTACAGCGTGTCTCTCCCAAAGTCATCCTAATTAGTGTTTAATGCAGGACTCCCATCAGCAAGGTCACCAGTGCCTCTGTGACTCTGTGTTGTCAGGATCATGCCAAAAATAATGAAAGAACCGATCTGCTCCCATCAGCAGCAGGAGAAGCAGAGTGGAGGAACCCACACCCACACACTCCAACATTATTAACAGCACTTGCTCAATTATAGTCTGTGACAATGCAACACAAGTGCTGGAACTTTTAGAGCTATAACACCAGGCGCTGTTTTGGATGATGGTGATAACAAAAAATTCTTCGACAATTGTAGAAAACTCCTGACTCATGGCAACATGTCCCCACTCTCATAGCCTCATACGTCTTTCCTCCCTGCTGTTTGTACATCCTTCATTGCTCTTGCAGTCTTTTGTTTATCTGTATTTTCCCTCTGGGTAACCAATGAAGAGTTATAGAACAATAAAATAATAATAAAAGAAACATAAAAGAACTAAAATCATTCTGCCTGGAGGGATTTGAATGCCAGAACTTAGTGAGCTTGGTGAGGAAGACATCATAGATTCAGCTTGTCACACGCACAGCAGAGGAGGGCAAATCAATAGTCCTGCCCTATGGCATATGCGGTAGTACTGTGGGTAATACCTTATGCCAACTGATGCTCAACCAATGCTTCTTGAAGGGATGAGCAAAGAGACCAGGGTGGGCTGGTATGAATCGTTTATCAGGGCTAAGTTCTCTCTTTTTTAAAGAAAAACCCGTGTCATATTTTGGCACACACATTGTTGTTGTTGTTGTTTTTTTTACTGTTAAATTGCTTTTTACTTTTATGGAACCTAGAATAACAGAACTACTAATGCCTATAAGTAATATACACAGAATGGTTTGAAGTAGGAGCTGATTTCTGGTCCTGTACATCCTTGTAGAATGTAGAGTCATGCAGCTTATCATTAACAGCCATCAAATTCCCCTTAGAACACCCCAAATAACATGTACATCCTAAGCTTTCATAAAAGTGCACTAGATGAGACAGCTAGGTGTCGGCCTATGACAGCCATTATTCTCTATTTACTTCAATGCAAATATATGTTCAGTTGCATCAGCGAACAATTTTATATGTCTGCAAAAATGCATCAACATATCAGTTTAATATTACAACCAGCAAGAGACAAGTCATTATTTTTCCTATTATTCTGAGCAATTTTGTTAAAGGACCTATATTACTCACCTATTGCACTCTTTTATCATTAATTGTTTCATTATACTTTAAAGGCTGTATCAGCAATTTCAAAATAACACAGTAGCAGTCACAGAAGCACATTTTCCCAAACATTAATGAAGAGCTAGAGGGCAAGTCCTACTTCTCAAAAGCTGAGAAAACTCTTGAATAAAAAAATATATTTTTTTAATGAAATTACTTTGTTACCCCATAATAGTTTAGATTTCTTAACCTTCAAAGCTTTCTTATGTAGAGTTGTATTGTATTTTGTTTTTATTTTTGCATTTCCCAATCTACTGTATCAGAAACATCATGAAACATCATTTTAAACTATAAAAGCCTGGTTCTGAAAACACTCAAAAAGGTTTAGCCAGACTGGTATCACTAATTCAAGCAGAAAACATACCTGTGGAATACAAGTGTTTGAGGTGAACAGTAATGCTTGAAACCCTGCATCATAAACCTGACAAAGATGTATAATAATTGTGTCATGCTAGATATCATAAGCAGTCATGAGCTGTCACAATAGTGTACAGTATAGTACATGTACAGTTTCATATGTCATGATGCTGTAATTGTCATAACTGTCACAATGGCTGCCATAATGTTCGACGTTTACATCGAACATGTTGTATAATGGATGTTATGACACATACAACGGTCATAACGCTTGGAGAAATAAGTATTTCATCATAAGTATCATAAGTATTATATGACTTCTAACTTTGCACAAATAGCTAAGAAATCTATCTTGTGATGTTATTGACAAATCAATAGCAGCATCATAATGCACATGTCATGACGTAACATTATTAGTTATAAAGGTTGTGCTTCATATGAGCGTTAGAGAAAGTAGCACCAAAAAGTTCTTCCATGGATGTTATCTTGCTTGTATCATAGATATCGACTTCTGCTACTTTTAAAACAGCATTGCACAAGCTTTATTCTCTCATGACTGCATACCCTAAGACATCAAAAAAAATGGTTTAAATGTTACAAGATGAAACCAGATGAAATGATTTTCAAATGAAAACCAGAAAATCTTTTTATCATATTTAATAATGGTGCATTTTTTGTTATTCATGATAGCAGCATTTCCATAAAATAACCTTCCTTTAACACATTCATGCATGAATTATGAAATCCTGATCAAGGATTTTTTTTCTCTGTGTGTTTTTTACTCTTCTTTAGGCTTAAAAAATTATTTTACCTTCATTTTACTTTAATATACATTTTTCAAAAAGTTATTGAAGTGTCATCTCCAGTGGACTGCCTGCATTCAAACGAATAATTAGTGTCCACTCTAGTGACTGTTATGCGGTTATTCTATTGAAATCCTTGCAATAGCCAGAAACTGGCTTTGGAATAGCTGTCCACTGTAGTGACCACTATGCATGAAACAGTGAACAAAAACTTTATGTGCAGCTTGTTTTTACTCAGGAAATGCTACTTACACAATGTATAACCATACTCTCTAATACTGGCATTTCAAGGAAGCGTGTAAAAGCCAGTCCTAGCTTCTATAAATCAACTCAATATATGAAATACGTGACATATCAGATTTGAAGGGAAGAGGCATTGGGCTAGACCTCCCAGCACTCTTACCATTTATCCTTGGCTTGCATGCATTTGATTCTAGACCTTTCTTATGCCTGAAGTAATTGCTCTGTGCTACCTCACAGCCATAGTGCAGGTGCAGGGGCATAATAATGAAGTACTGCGCAGTGTGGGTGGTAGTTGAGGACTGGTCCAGAGAGAGCCACTGGAGCCTCAAACACCACACACACAATCATGATTGACTCAGCGCTTTAGAGCAGGCTGTGTCTTTCACTCTAGGGGTGGGAGTCACTCGTTCAGCACCCTTATAAGTGGCCCCCATACACCCATTACAGGTGTGTGCTATACTCCATTACAGAGCCTCCCCTCATTAATAAAAGTGAATGACTCTTCAGGGCTTTGAGCAGAACAGCCCAGGTGTTAATTTAGCCATGCATTGTAAAAAGCCCTTTGTAGCTCAGTGTCTCCAATGAATATGCACATATTTGCAAAGATAAATTGAAATGCTTGATATAATACACAGTGCATGAGGCGTATACACACTATAAAGTATTTACTAACTTGTACATGCAGTGTAATAATTAATAAACAGTCAACCAGGGGTCCACTAAGAGTATCTGTGTAGTGCTCTTAATATCCAAATTTGTGTCTGGATTCAGATTTAAACCTGGAGTGGATGCAGCCTAAACTTGAAGGGGTTTTATTTCCCTAATTTAACAGCATGGTCTGTGAATTCTGGCTCTGAAAGTTCTTCAACCTCAGCTACATCACTTGAGTTCGCACTTGGTCTCAACTAGAGAAGTGTGCAGGACTGTTTAAATCCCACTCTCGCAGATATTTTTTTGTTTGTACCTGCATAAACAAATGTAGTTGTTTTTTTTTTTTTTTTCCAAAACATAGACAAACTAAACAAACTGACCAGGCAGTTACTAAGAATGACTGAATGCTGTAAATGTATTGTGCAGTGCCACAAGTTCATGTAATTAAATGTGGTGTTTCTTTGTCCTGTAAACATCATCATCACCACCACTCACCAACAGTAGTGTGCCTCACATGTGTATCTCTATTTGTGTCAATTTAGAACGTATAATGAGTTCATTCTAAAAAAAAAAATTACTTATAGCTAGTTACTCCTAACCAAATAGATATGCCCTTTTGCAAGTTTGTCTGTATGCCCATCTGTTCCTATTTACAATTTGTCAGCCCCTCTACCCCAGCTATCACTGGAAAGAGACGCTACAGCACCACCAATGACCAGATATTACTCCATTATTTGGATTATGGATAATTCTCAGCACAGTAGTTATCATGACATGGTACTGAGATGGTTGTGTTTATGGTGGTGTTCATAACAAATTTTCAATAACAAACTTCTGCCAAAGAATGATGTCATCTGTATTTAATGTGTCCTGCAGCACTTGTCATTTCACTAATATACTCTTAGAATGAAGGGTTTATTAGAGAGTTCAGGGTTTGCAGCTTCCTAAACAGATTACAATCATCCTTTCTGCAAATAATCTTTAAGGCGTTCAAGTAGAACACTTTTACAAAGCTGAGAACCCTTTACTATCCAAAGAACCCTTGAAGAACCATTTCATCAGCGTTCTCTGCTTCCTAAAAAGGAGCTATTTGAAAGTCACAGTTGTACTATAAACCACTGAGTAATGG